>NW_028113830.1:0-13069 GCF_964289735.1 Phaethon aethereus | reverse complement strand
AATAGGAATCACAACACAGATCAGACCAGCTAGGTCTAGCTCATCTTTGGAGCTGCAAATGGAAGAAGGGCCGTGACACAGCTTTGCAGGAGAGGGAAATACAGGCCAAGCCACAAAGGAGCATGGTGAAAAATCCTAACAAAGGACAAAATGTGCTTCCTTTATTTGGCACAAATCAACACTGGAAAATAAGTTCAATTTTAAAACTGGGAAAAAGTTACAGAGGCCAGCTTGTCACCAAAAAGGCCATTGCATTTAGACCAAGAGTCTTCAAGCAAACAGTTCATATTGACCAGGTTTCTTTTGCCTTTGAAAGACATGATGAATTAAAAGATTGACATTATTAACATTTATTTATTACATCATAACTACTATATAATGCCATATACTATTTTCAAAGCAGAGCATGCAATTTGAATTGCTAATATAAAATTAACATTGCAGTCTATTATTATTACTACATTTAAATTAAATTTCAGGATCATCTGGCTTTGAAACACGAAAAAAATCCAAAGGTTTTTCCTTGCAGAATGGGAATGTGGGTTTCTATTTTTGGAGTGTCCATACCTCAAAATAGTTTAAGGCCATTGTATCAGAAAAGTGGCAAGCATTTCCAAAATCATCAATGGCTTGTCAGGGGAGGACAAGCCTGTAGACAATGTTTCGTTTGCTACTTAGCTCATCTCAGTTTGTGCCCTAAAAGGGAACCCTGCTTTCAGCAACGTGTTGCAGTGAGAATCCCCCCAGAATGTAAATGACATTAACAACAAGAACAGGGCTAGCACTCAGGAATACAGTAACATCAGATATAAATGAACACTTAAATGTCCATTTGAATGATGTTTGGTCAATAATTAGGGAAACCTTGCCATAGAGAATTCAGTAGGAAGCTATAAAAGTGCCTGGGTATAATATTCTTAAGTGTCTAGTGCTATTTGAGATGCCCCAGGGTACCTGGGATGGCCACATAAGGCTGGCAGATATGTCCCAGGATCTATAGGAGACGAATGCCACCTGGTCTGGCAGCTGGAAGCCAGGTGGAAAACCTAGGGTATCTCTGATGGCACTGAGGACTTAAGTTTAGGAATATAAGTTGAGCTCTCTGTTTCTCTCTGTTGACTATAAAGAGAACTGGAGGAAACTGGTTCCAATATAGACACTTATGGATCTATTCAGTCACTCACATGTAGGCATCTTGTGCCATCTGAGACCTCATAGGTTTCCCCCCTGGCCTCCAGCTGCCACTCCAGAAGGTTGCTGGTTTCCATCAGTCCTCTGTCATATCTGTCAGTGTTGTGCAGATGTCTTGGATATGCAGAAGTACCTCAAATGGCATGAGAAGCCTATGTTAAAGGCAACTGAATTCTGCTACTCTAATGGAATTCAGCTTCAGATTTAGACAAGATTTAATTATTAAACACAGGCTTCTAGTGACATTTGAGATGCTTCAACATTCCTGAGACATCTGCACAGCATTGGCAGATGTGACAGAAACCTTACAGGAGACCCACAAGGTCTGGAGGAGAAACTGGAGGCCAAATGTAAAACCTTACAGCACCAGAAGTGGCACAATATGTGCAAGGAACCAAATTTTCTCCCCTGTCAACATAGCCAACAGTCTAGTTGACTGTCCAGATGATCAGATGGAGGTGTCTATTCCAAGATGAGATTGCTACCTGCCCAAGCACTATTGGCTCCACTGATAAAACCTCCCCTGACTTAACGGGAACTTCAGTACACAGTTTATGTAAAGGGACTACCTTCTGAAACTGAATTCTAACCAGCTTTTGTTGGATGAATCTCACCCTCAGAGTTTAGAGAAAGGAGTGAACATCTGTTTTAAGGAACAGATTTTTCTGAAGAAGATTTCATCGTAAATTTTCCACTATTTCCACTGGTCTCTCAGGCACTCATACATAAATAATATAAGAGATTACACGTTTGCTTAGTTCAGCTCAGACATGGACTTCTCCGTAAGACCTCTGTTGCAGATTCAGATAGTAATGCTTTAAATGAGTTGTTAAAGTCTTTGCCAGCAATTTAAATCTGCAAGTTTGGAGCTCAGCAGAGGTATCTTTTCTCGTAGATTCTGCATATCACACTTTATGCTCCTGTAGTTAATGTTGAACGAGTCAAAGTGAGGTAGTTCTTCAGTGTATCTACAATAGACTGAAGGTGTTGCTTTGAGAGAAGGGGTGTGAAGAGTAGTGTAGACATACTCTATACCCTGGTAAAATGTTATTCTCCCCAGCAGTTAAGGAAATGCCATGTTCTGCTGAACATCAATGCTTTTCAAAGCTTTCTGCCACTGCCCTTAATAGGCAGGATGTCTGTGTCTATACTTCTGCAAAGGGTAAACTCGGGGCAGATTTGAGATTAATTTAACTTCCTAATCAAATCACGAACCTTGCTGCAGTGATTTTTTTAGATTTGGAAAATGTTGGCTATGACCTCAAAGACATTCCTGCCTGGCCTCAAATTCTCACTCTCACAACATTACATGCTAAACATCAGGAGGTGATGCAGCCTGTGGCAGAAGGGTCCAGGCATAACTGGCCATGAAGGTTGATGGGATTTGTAGGCAGCTTGTGCACATGGGTCTCAAGGAACTGAGCTTCAGTTCACACACACGGCTAACAAATCCTCCAGGACCTCACTCTGCACACATGTAGCCAATGAGATTTCAATACTGAATAAAGGAGTCACTTTGAAACTCCATTTGCCCTACCTTTTTCTTCCTTTACAGCATTTCAGGGGTAACACAATAGCCAAGTAATACAATAATAACAAAAATAACTCTAACAAGTTACGCTTGATTCCACTACAACGCAGCCTATAAGGGCAATCTTTTCTTTCTTTTAATAATGCTTTTATTGCACAAATTTAACAGAATTATGCCCTAATTATAGTGGAATTTTTTTTATTTGCCACTGGGAGGAAATACAGCAGATGAAGCTGTTTGAGAGTGCATGGTTCATACAGCTGTATTAAATGCTTCCAACTGCTGTCTTTATGGTTGTTAACAAGTCAGGACCAGACATGCATGCATTTTCTGAGTGCCTTTGAGGATGGCATGGATTATACTTGCATTTTTATTAGAGCTGCTCAACTCATTCACTGAGAAATAATGCCTGACCATGTTTTCAGAACTGTCATCCATAACTCAATGAGAAATAAACAGATCCCTAAAGACAGACAAATCACATTGCACATAACTTGGGGTCTCAAAGTTAGTTGTCTGTACCTAGTCTAGACCACTTACATCTTCTTTGTCATCAGTGTAAGAAAATAAGCAGTTCCTGAAGGGGTTCATTTCCCGCTAAAAGACCTGTGTGGATTAGATCATCAAATGGACTCTCACAAGATCCCTATTTCTTTCCATTAATTTTAAAGAGAGCCTGGGGTGAGTATTCACAGATAGAAATCTAATTTTTAGACATGTAAATTTGGGTGAGATGAATGCTACACAAAAAGCTTAACTCTTTTAGGATATAGACTAAAGCTGAACAAATTAAGTAGGAAGACTTAACACATTCTTTAGCAGGCAGGATAAAACAAAAGGCATCAAGTCCCCCAACCTTACTAGTTTCTGCACCTTCCTCCTCCCTACCTACAGGCTGAGTTGTTCATTCCTGTCCTGCTGTAATCAGTGCATGCATAGTTATACCCACATAGATCAGATTACAAACTGGCAGCATGGGAGTCTAGATTTGGAATCACTTTGGTCTTGTGATATTTTGAGTGCCAAGTGGGAAACAGGTGCTCCACTTTCATAAAATCATGATCACACATGCTAACCTGTACCAAAGCAAATAAAGCAAAGTTGTTATCCAAAGACATCCAAAGTAACTGGTTTTCAAATATAGATTTTCGAAAGCCATAGCTTATATCATCATCTCATGTCATTGGTGCAAATCCAGAATAACTTGAATAGTTCCATTAACAAAACAGGTGTTGGCTTTTCAACTGCTGGCATATCCAATAGATCAGGTTCAGATTATAGATTACTGATAAGTCTCAGTAAAGTTTTAAATATTCAAATGTTTTCTCTTAATTTCCAAACCATGGCTCAACAAGCAATTTACAGTGAAAAGATTATTTTGCTTTTTTTCTCTCTTTTACTAGATTGTCCATCAACAGGAGTTTACACATCATCCTCAGCAAATGTTTATAACACCTCAGGATCACTGTAGCACAATACAGTCTGGAAGAGATCCCAGCTGGAACAAAATTCTGTTTAGAAATTTTCAAGTGTTTTTCATTTTCCTCCTAGTTTCGGCTGATAGAATAGGAACAAGAAGTGGATAAAATCAGCTAGTTAATATTAGTTCTCAGGTTCCCAGTTGTGCCTGGGAAGTTTTTCCTTCTTGTTCACTGAAGAGTGTCCAGTTCTTGGAGGAAGAAAGGTAGGTGGCTCTTCACCCCAGCAAGAAGTTTAAAGTTACAAAGTTTTAAAAAATCACAGGCGTAGATCATTTATTACATTTGCAATAAGTGAAGTTTTTGTTAGAACTGGGAAATTACCAATAATGATAAATCTTTTTTTTTAAGAATTTTCTGAGGAAATAAGACATTTTTGGGGGACTGAAGAGAACCAGAAGTCCACCTACCTAATCAGAAGAACAGAGTAAAGCCAGTGCTGCATGAAAAAAAGATGCTCACCAATTCCTCGCACAGACCAACTAAACCAAAGAAGAATGTTCTTTTTGTGCTGCATTTAGTCTGTAAGGATTTGACTTCAATTACCATCTCTGCCCTATAATTTCTGTGTGACTTGGTTAAAACATTTATTATCCCTTTATTTTTGATTTTTCATAGTTATGGTGGGAAAATAATAGTTCTTTTCCTCATGAGGGGTTGTGTAGCTCATTATTGTTTGATAGATGTCTTCTGGGAATGTTTTAAGTAGCATCATTCATCTCTTGAGGCCAAAATGACCTCCCCAGGTCCCTCTTGGCCCAATTTTCTAAGCCTCTGTGATTGCTTTTTAGATGTTGCAGTAATAGGGAGCATATGATGACCTAGACAGATACTTTTAAATGACTCAACCAACAGAGCATCTGTGGTTACCTCTGGGAGCCTCTTTCAAAAATGATCTAACAGACACTTAAGAAGTTTGTCTAGATATCCAACCTCATTTTCCCTTTGCTCAATTTCATCTCATTGCCCCTAGTTATGAATCTACCAACCACCCTCAACAATCCCTCTCCCTCCTTGCTGCACACATCGTTCAAATGTTTACAGAACCGCGAACATCCTCTCAAAACACAGTTGGGGACAGCAGGGAAGAAGAGCGGACGAGCACCTCTTTTGAGCCCCCAAGCATTCAGGAAGAGAGCACAGAACACACTGCCTGCAGAGATGCCCATGTGGATTGTCTATATTAGAACAGTGAGCACCTGAGGAGAAACCCACCTGGTGAGTGAGCTTGCTTTCATTTTTTTAAAAAAATCATCAAATGGTGCTTGCCTTACGATCATAATTCAAGCACTTAATTAAAGCCAATAGAGGATTCTAAAGCGAGGAGAAAAATTAGAGCAACAACTTTTTAATTATGCTGTAGGCATTTTCTCTCTTACTTATTCTTTCTCCAAAAATCAAACAACTCCTCTAAATACACATTTAGACAAAGGCGATGGCACAGTGCTATTATGGGCTGGAGCTTGCTTAGTGCTTAGCAGGCAAGTACTGGAGGTTGTTTGCCCAAATCCATGACCTAAATAACATGGTCATCCTTTACCAGGGATTACCCCTGGGTCACTCCTTAGCATCCCTTTCCCTAAGTCATGGGAAAGGGGCAGAAGAAAGAAGGGACAGGAGGTAGCTTAAATGGTGGTTCCTTCCAGGAACATCTACCAAGTGACAAAACTTTCTAGTAATGCAGGAGTGTGATTCTTCCAGTGGTACTGCAAGAGGCTGCCTGCAGGAGAACTGAAAATACTGTCATCTCCTGGAACAACACAGCTCCTGCCTGTCAACAGCAAAGAGCTGAACCTGCATCATCCACTCTTGTTCTGCAGTGTTACTAGTTGCATAACAAAAAAGTTTTCTCTTTACAAACAGCAGGTGATTGTATATTACTTGGGATAGACAGAGTAATATTGATGTGGACGTGGTCAAGCTTTAAAAGGAGGTCCTACTCAAGGCTGACAGAAATAGCTTAATGCAGGACCCATTGCAAAAGAAAGAGGATGTCCTCATCATATCAATCCATGTAAAAATATGAACAGAGTTACTTCCTTACTGAGTGTAGCACCTCCTGTGGCTTTATCAGTCCTGCCTGCTTAAAGACACTCTGTCATTCTTCAAAAGGAGACAGAAGATACAATACTCCTCCTAGAAAAAGTCTGACTTAGCAAAACTATGGTTTGTGCTGAACTTCATTCAGGAGGAGATATTTATTGAAATCTGTGGAACTTGCCAGGGTAAGTCTCAGTAGATCACGTCCACAGTTGCATCAAAAAAATCTGTATTAAAGAACTGGGGTCTTAGGAAAGTGAACCTTACCCCAAACAGAAGAGCTTAAACATCAGTCCAGTACAGTCCACACAAAATTCACATTCAAATTTCAAACAAACTTCTCACCTACACTCACTCAGCCATCAGTTGCTGCAATGACCAATTCCTCAGTTGGTGGGGTTTTTTCTTTTCTTTTGGTCTAGAAGGAAAGGAAGGAAAACAAAAACTCAAAGGAGGAGAACATTTTGAACGTTTCTGCATGTTGCCCATAGTCACAGTTACAGAGACCTAAAAACTGATCAGACTAAGTCTTGCAATGTGAGAGAAGAGATTGGATCACAGAACTGGATCTAATTACGTAATGGGCATTAATTTGTAAGAACGTTATCTTTGTGTGAACACAACTAGATGTCTCATACCTCAGCTTTTCTAGGACAACAGGCTGGAGATATTTCTTGGCTTGATTTTCCTTTGTTTGTGCCAAATGGTTGGACTGGTGTGTTTACCTCGCTTAGCCTCTGCATTCAAGAGACTCCAGCTGTGATTCCCAGGTTGCAAGTCCCATCACAAGTTGTTATATCAGGGAGAAAAACCAGCCAAAAACTTTTCTGAGATTAGATATAATTTTTCATAATCCTTTTCTGACAAATAAGGGACAATACAGCCGAGATGGAAAATCAGTCATATTCTGCTTCATTTTAACCTTTGGAGTGTCAAATGATGGAATAAAACCAATTATATTTCGCTGAAGAGCAGGATTTTGAGTTGTCAGGAAATTATAGTGTTCTTTAAATATAATGTAAATGTCTAAATTGGCCTGAAACAAAACCAGTGCAGTATTTCACATCAATGAGAAACCCCCTGTGGCTCAGAGAAACTGAAATTATTTCAGTGTCACTGCTGAAAGTAAGAACCATGAATTAACAAGAGTGTCCTCCTTATGGGAGATATAAAGACAGCTTCCAGAACCCCACAAAGCCTGGGGGTTCATCCTGGCTCTCCCTAGGATACAGTCATAGTCCTGGAGCAAGAAAACTAGTTTGGGTATCTCTGTCTTCAACCAGACTCCTCTGGGTATTTATACTCCTTGCTGCAGAGATGGCACTTGATCTAGGCAGAGATAATGTTTGTAAAGCTTTGAAACTCTTAATTCCATAACAGAACTCTGTGAAGGTTTAAGATTACTGGGTTTTACAGCTCTGTCTGTACTAGTAAACTCAACAGGGTTTGGACATAGCCTAAGACAGGGTCCTCGTCTTTCTATACTCCTTAATTGTTAGGACATTCCCTTGCATGGATTTGACCTATGCCAACTCACATTCTCCCAGACAATGCCCCAGCATGGTTCATAGGCAAGCCAGGACAGTCCTGGAAAAATCCAGTCTTTATTTGGAGAAAATGTCATCAAACCTGAGATGATAAAAAAATGTAATAATAATGATCTGTAAAGTCACATGGACTAATCAATTTTTTCTTTTCTGATTTATTTTGCTTAAATTCTCTTAAAAGACAGGATAGCCCAATGTAGCCCCAGTTGGGATTATTTCTATTTGTTCAATAAGACTCGCCAGACATTTTACAAAGCTCTTCATTTCTCTGTGTTTTAGCTCCTTACCTGTAATCATCCTGTTTCTTATCTATTATTTATTTAAATATCAAGAATGTGTCTAACTCAGAAAAAAACCTGGGTTTGGATTGCAGCATTTTGTGCTCACAGCTTTACATTTATCTCTGAAAGAACAGGGACAGGAAAGAAGAAAGGAGATGTAGAGACAACATCAGTAAAACATGTCCTAATAATGTGACCTCCTCTCCAAATGGTGAGGTGGACTAAACACTAAAAAAAAAAATCACCTAAAAGGTTTTAAATCTGAATTTTGAAAAATGCCAGAAAGACTCAAACCACCCTGTTAAATATCATCATATCTACCAGATAATTCAGTACAGCAGTACTTTCTCATCTCCACATTTATCTGTCACTTGAAAACTTCTGGCTGTGTAACACATTTTTGAATTTACCTTCTTTACTGTCTTTTGGGTGGTTTTGGAGGAAACTCAGGAGACAGTTGCCTTGCTTTTTTATGATCTTTGTCATTAAAATGTCAAATAAGGAGCATGTATCAAAATAACATGGTAATTTGTGTTTTTTAAAGTGAGAAATATATTGAGAACAAGGAAACAGTACACAAAATGTCCAACCTAGCTCTTAAAAATGATCAGATGCCTTCTGAGAAATTTGAAAAGTTTCATTTTTTTGTAGTGTTAATATCAAAAATAATTTCAGGGCATGAAGCCACCCCCACGGCTGACATATAAGACAGGGACAAGTTCTATCTTGTGACTGTGATTCACGTAAATATCTGAGACTGATATTTTACTCTCGCTCAAAACCGGTAAAAATCTAAGTCAGAAAAGGATAATACTGAATATTTTTGAAACTTCCATTCAGTGTTTTAAATGTGCTCTTTCACACACCAGCCTACCTAGCTGCTGCTTATGTGGGCCCAATTATTACCTGGCATTAGCCATTAACAGATTTATTATCTCAATAGACTTATGACCATGGAAGTAAATATGTTTTTCTGCTTTACACAGATACACCAGAACTAAAGAAAGGTATAAAACTGTCTGCCTTTGAGACTGATGCCCTTATTTAATTACAGAACATGGGAAGCAACTATAATCATCTTTCCCACATTGTCCCAAACATTATACTTATATCCTGGTGCTTAGGATCAAAGAATATCGCAGTTCCTTGTCCTCATATCCTCATTCAGACTTTGGCTTTGTAGACGGGTGTGCCAGAAAGGGCCCCACATATTCCCAGTCGTAGGGATTATTTTTATCATATTGACATTTGTCCAGAAGATACTAAAGTAAAAATGGTAATTTATTCCATGCACGCAAGTTAGACCTCACCCTCTCCCAACCTGATTTTTTAAATCATCTTCAGTAAATAAATTATGGAGAGCTTTGCAATAAGATTAACTTGGGAACAGCTCTTAAAAGAGAATATATCTTTTCCTGCTAACCCTTATCTAGCTGACAATCATAATGGTTTGGGAAGTGAAAAGGTAGGATTACCAATGCTGAAAAGTAAGAAAGTGCCTGTCGCACTAATCTGAAAGTATTTGGATTATTATGTGGATTACTTCTGTAAACTCGTGTACGCTGAGCTGGCAACAGTACTGCGTATTTATACCCCAGGCAAATGAATAAAATCACAGGCATAAGCAAGCATGCACACTGCTGCAGGAATCACAGGGCGAATGGGTTCGGCAGGAATCAGAGAGGTACCTCTGCACAGCAGAAAAAAATAGACTCTTAGTTGCCTAACAACCTTAAACACACAAAACAGATAAATAGGAAAGCACATCTCCAAATTGAAAACTCAAGACAATGTCTTGTGCTGATGTTATTTATGAGGAGGTACTGTTGGACTGAAAAATCTCTGACTCTCACAGCACAGTTCAGGTCTCAACATTTCCCCTTTCTGTGCTGGAGATTGTGTGGAAAGTTATCTTTGATCAGGGCTTGAACTGTAATATTCAGGGAAAAAAAAGGTGGACCCAAATTTCCTTTTATATCCTTTAGGAAAAAAGGTGCCTACATTACAAGCTACGGATAACTCACATACAATTCTCCTGAGATTATGAGCCTGAACTAGGCTTTCGCCATACATGTCTTTTTTTCCAATTGTCTTTGCTATGTTATCAATCAATCTTCATTTCTTACTTTTTCCCACCTCTGTCTTTGATAATCCCGTGCCCTTTTTCCACTCACTTCATTGTTTTCCCCTTAGGGGAAGTAATTTTGTATAGCAACTCCAGCCACTCTTTCTTTCTTCTACTGCAAGTTAAACTCACTCCCTCTGGAAAGAATTGGCACATGGGATGCTGCAGTCCCATGGTTGTTCAGCTGTATCTTTCAGTAACCCTCAGTGACTTCCTTGCTTCACCTGTGTGTTTTCAATCTCTTCACAAACACATTCCCATTCACTCTTATTAATATCTTCCTGTTCCCTACAGTTTTTCACAGCTGTCCCCAAGAAGAAAAAAAAACAAACAAAAAAGGAAAGTAAATTTCCTGACAGATTTAACTTTACCTCTAGGATTTCCCAAAATTTATAATCTCAGAAAAGACGCTCAAACACATTTCACCTACTTTTGATGTCTAAGTCGCACTTCCAAATTTCTTACTGTAGATTCCCTTTCCTTTCAATGGGAGAAAATATTTTTAAGGGTGTGATTCTTCTGACCCACTTTCTAAGGATGAACAAATTCCAACAGCAGTGTGGTCTCTTTGTCTCTGCTGCTATTACAGGGGGTCTAGACAACCAACTCTACCATAGACATCTGCATTATAGACATCTATGTTGTAGGCATCTACGCTTAGTCACATGAGTGCCAGATTAAACTTGACAAACATGAACCATTGATCTGTTCAAATGTCCTAAGCAACTAATGGTGCAAATTCTCCTTTTTTTCACACTTCTACCCCAACGCATGACTCCTAGCAAGACAAAATTCACCTTATTTTCAAAAACCAATATCACATTAAAAAATCAAAGGCCAAGTTTTACTGAGACATAGTTAGAAACTTGGCATAGTTTTGTTCCATATTTTAACCTTATTGCTTTGACTCCATCCACACTGAATTGATTATGAACCACTGCATCTGAAGAGAATTGCTATCACATCATTTACCTGCAGGTTAAGACCGTAATATAAAAATGTAAAGGAGAGTCAGTAAATCCCTTTCCTTCATCGGAATTTTAACTGGAGAAGCTCAAATGCTCACAGTGTTCCCAAGTGCAACATCAGGGTGTTCTTGGGCTGCAGCAGCAAACTCTGGGTCAGCTGTAAGAGAACTTCCACTGAACACAGCCAGCCCAAATGCATTTGTCTTGATCCATCTCTTTGTTATATTTCAGCTTTGACTATTTTTTCTTTTCCTGAGAGGAGTCTGAAGTTCTAGCAAAGTCCTTGGAGAAATACCTCGCCTGAAAGAAACATGTGGTTAAAATTACAGTGGAAAACAAACAATGCTAGCTGCTGCCATGTTTCCCTGAAATCCCTCCTCTGCTATTAAGCCAGAGTCTCAGTTAAGCAACAAAAGGGAGGACTGGGATTTTCATTGGTTATGGGGGTAGGGATATTATTATTATTTAAATTGGTTTTATATCTCCAACAGTAGCCAGACTAATATGTTTACTAACTCACCACTTTGTGGAGTAGGTGTAGAGTATGACACAGTCAATGTTTTGCTCAACTAGTCTGCCACTGCCTGGACAGTATTTTATGTATTTGTACTTTACATTGGTTACTTTTCCCCTAAATTACTGAAACTCTGACAAGCATTTGCTTCCCTTGTCTGCCCTAGTGTCTCTATTGTTTTCTTTGCCGGATCACATTTTCAAGTTTAACACCTTTCCTGAGTTTAAACTTCTCACTTGCATGCTTAGCTCTGCGGCTAGATATCAAACTTTGGATTCATCCTACTAAAACTAGCAAGAATTTTAGTCATCCAGGTTCTTTTCATAGAATCAGAATGGTTTGGGTTGGAAGGGCCATCTAGTCCAAACCCCTGCAATAAGCACAGCATTTTCAATTAGATCAGGTTGCTCAGAGCCCCATCCAACCTGACCTGGAATGTTTCTAGGGCTGGGATATCTACCACCTCTCTGGGCAACTTGGGACAGGGTTTCACCCCCTCACTGAAAAATTCCTTCCTTATATCTAGTCTAAATCTGCCTTCTTTTAGTTTAAAACCATTACCCCTTGTCCTGTTGCTACAGGCCCTACTAGAAAGTCTGTCCCCATCTTTCTTACAAGTCCCCTTCAAGCCCTGGCAGCTGCACTAAGGTCTCCCCGGAGCCTTCTCTGCTCCAGGCTGAACCCCCCCAGCTCTCCCAGCCTGTCCTCCCAGCAGAGCTGTTCCAGCCCTCGGAGCGTTGCTGGGGCCTCCTCTGGCCCCGCTCCAGCAGGTCCATGTCTCTCCTGTGCTGAGGGCTCCAGAGCTGGACACAGCACTGCAGGGGGGTCTCCCCAGAGCGGGGCAGAGGGGCAGAATCCCCTCCCTCGCCCTGCTGGCCACGTGGCTTTTGGGGGCAGCCCAGGACACAGGTGGCTTCTGGGCTGTGAGCGCACATTGCCGGCTCCTGTCCAGCTTTTCACCCACCAGGACCCCCAAGTGCTTCTCCATGGAGCTATTCTCCATCCCTTCATGCCCCAGCCTGTGCTGATACCGGGGGTTGCCCCAACCCAGGTGCAGGACAATAGGGTGTTACAGTATAGAAAAAGCTAGTCCAGGGCACAGTTCCTTTTATCTTGGTGATGAGCTGTGAAGGGAATTCAGGTCAACTGGCTCAGAGATAAATGTGTATGTTGCAAAGTTAAGTGAGACTAATTCCACTCCTTGTACCCAGTTCTCTACTCAGCCTGCCAACAAGACTTGTACTTCCTTTTTCCTTTTCCCTCTTATCACTGTCTTCCAGCTTATCTCCTTGGTACAGAATGAAAATGCCAAATTTCTCTATCAATCTTCACTCATTCACCTGGACAACCACTTCTTTCATGGCCTTAAAACACAACAGTCGATTCATCCAGGA
>NW_028113831.1:0-72074 GCF_964289735.1 Phaethon aethereus | reverse complement strand
TTTCCCCTCGAAAATTTAACAATTTAATGGTGGTTTTTCGGATCCCCTCTTCAGTTTCTCCTGCTACTAATGAATCGTCCACATATTGCAATAATTTTACCTCCTTAGGTATTGTGAAATCTTGTAGAATTGTTTCTAAAGTTTGTCCAAATAGATTTGGTGACTCCGTAAACCCTTGTGGTAACACAGTCCATCTTAATTGTTGTTTTTGTCCTGTTTCGGGGTCCTCCCACTCAAAGGCAAAATAATCTCTGGATGCCTCATCCAGAGGACAGGCCCAAAAAGCATCTTTCAAATCTATTACACTATACCAAGTATGTTTGGGAGATATATGACTCAATAAAGTATAAGGATTTGCCACCACAGGGAATTTAGTGATTTTTCGCTGATTTACAGCTCTTAAGTCCTGCACCATCCTGTATGACCCGTCCGGCTTTTTTACGGGAAGAATGGGCGTGTAACGAGGTGACATACATGGTTCTAGGGTTCCTTTTTCCAAAAGTCTGTCAACTACAGGTTTTAATCCTTTTCGACCCTCCATAGGTATAGGGTATAGCTTGATTCTAATTGGGCGGTGCGGATCTATTATTTGAACGCTTATGGGGTTCATTTTGTCTTTCCAGTTTCCCCTTCCTTATACCACACTGAGAGGTTAATAGCTTCTTCATCCTCTTGTGTTAAAGTGTATAATTTAATCTGCAATTTGTCCCCTTGACTCTGAATGCTCAAGTTTAACTTCAAAATCAAATCCCTTCCTAATAAATTGTATTCCGCTTCAGGGAGCAAAAGTAAATCATTAAGACAAATTTTCTTTTCTGTTTCTACTTCTACATCTTTCAATATATTTACTTTAAAAGGCTCTCCTTTTGCTCCTGCTACTGACACGTAACTCTTCCCTTTTTCTATTCCTTTTGGAAGTTTTTGAATGGTTGACTTTTCGGCCCCTGTATCCACTAAAAATAAAACTTCCTCTTTATGGGGACCAATCAATAATTTTATCAAGGGCTCTGTTGATGTTGAAGTCCCCAGAAGATAGAGCCCCCGACACCCCTAATCTTCTTTGAACATCTTCTCATCTTGTTCCCGCTGACGGCAGTTCTTCTGAACATGTCCCCTCTTGTTACAGTAGTAACAGACGGGAATTGTAAATCTTCCTCGATAAGGCTGTCCCCGGGGTGTCTGCTCTATTCTTTTTTCCCTTTTCTCTCCAGGAGTCGTCTTATTTTTCTGACTTTCCCTTACTGCTGCTACAAAAATTTTTGCTTTTGCTTTTTGTTTTTCTTCGTCCCTCCTAACATAGACTTTCTGGGCTTCTCTAAGTAACTCCTCTAATCCTCTTTCTTGCCAATCCTCCAATTTTTCTAATTTCCTTCTTATATCCCCCCAGGATTTAGCTACAAATTGTGTTCTAAGGAGTGCGGTCCCAGCCACTGTATTCGGATCAATTCCAGAATACATTGGTAGGTTTTTCCTCAACCTCTCCAACCATTCTGTTGGAGATTCGTCTTTCCCTTGTTGTTCATTAAATGCTTTAGTAATGTTTTGCCCTCGGGGAACCGCTGCCCTTATTCCCTGTATGATTAACGTTCTCAAATCCCTCATATTTTGTCTTCCTGGGGGTTGTTGATGATCCCAGTGGGGATCCACATTTGGCCATTTCTGATCTCCCGGGGGTCCTGCCTGACTCTGTCTTTCCCAAATTCTCATTCCAGCTTGTCTAATCATTCCCCTTTCCTCAACAGTGAATAGGATCCCTAAAATGGACTGTATTTCTTCCCAGGTATAAGTATTGGGGCCTAGGAATTGGTCCAATTTTTCAGCTACTCCGAGGGGATCATCTAATAGGGTCCCCATTTCTTTCTGGAAATTTCTCACGTCTGTGGTATTTAACGGGACTGCCACAAACCCCATGCCTCCCTGATTGCCTCCGAGGGGTACTTCTCGTAAGGGATATAGAGAAGCTCCCTCAGATACAGCAGTCCTACTTCTCGTACATGCAGCCGGAGGTCGATCTAATTCCGGTGCTGTTGGTGGTGGAGATAGGGGCAACGGTGGTACAGAGAGAGGTACTACGGCCACCGGAGGGGGAGCCGCCGCCGGAGATGGATTATTAGAACATGGAGGCGGTAGGTTATCCAGTGGCTCCCATTTATCATCTTTTTCCTTTTCACTTTTCCCCTCTTCTTCTTCCTCAAACTTTTCATCTGTTTTTAATGTAAGTATTGAGGCTGGAAAAGAATGTAAAGTTCTGTCCCATAATCCTGCATAATCACTTTCCTCCTGACTAAAAGGTTCCTTTGAATTAACATCTATATTTAAGGCCTGGCAGACCCAGTCTTCAAAAGATCCAAAAACGGGCCAAAAGACATGTGGTCTCAAACGTTCTTTTGGCCATTCTACCATACAATATTGAACTAATTTTTATTTACTTTTTCCTTTTCTGGGGCCCCTATCATTCCAATTTTCAATCATTATTCCTAATGGACTCTCCGGAGGTATTTCTAGTAATTCGCTCCCTTTCTTGTGGTCCTGGGGTCTCGATTTCGTCTGACCCATCTAGGAATTTTTACTGTGGCAATTCCTACAGCCCTTGGCTACCAGTAAGAGTGTCTTGCAGGGGGTTTAGGACCTATCACCCACCCACGAATCCTATAAGAATCACTTCGGTCCTTCACCGGCCAAGTCCCTCGCGGGAGATTGGAACCGCGGTTAGAAGACCTCCACAATCGCTTCGGAACGAGGTTCCGTCTCAGTCACACTCTTACACACACAGGCAACCGAATCCCACCCAACCGAACGGTATACACCTTAAATACTTACGACTCCGTCGTCTTCGTTCGGATCTTCGCGCGCAGAATTACGGGCAAAATAAACTGCTGCAGCCGGCAAGGGAGCTCATAAAAAATCAAATTCTTTGCTTGCCCCTATTCAGGTTCAGGATGGCGTTAGTCCCGACCCGACCCGATCAGGAGCCACCAAAAGGTGGGGCGCCCCTCCTAGATCAAGTCAGAATTCAGGAACCAAGACCATCCCGGACGAGCCCCCAATTGTTATAAATGATTTCGTCCCAAACACGATTCCAATTCAAATTTACAATTTATTAAGCGAATAGAGGCAAGCAAACAGCGCTGGGTGCGCCGGGAGTCTCTGCTCCACCAAGACGCACGCGGTTCAGCTCCTGTTCCTGGTTTATAACCTGTCCGTTAATACATATTCATGAACAGGCGTGTCTTCTTCGGCGCATGCCCTCTTTTCCTGCTAGAGTCTTCTCGAATCTTCCTCGGCGTGCCCCCAGGATGACCCCAAACCTTATGCATGCACTTTCTTTACACAATACTATGCGGTCAGTGGTCAAACTGGTTTGAGCTGATATACGAGCCAAGTAGTTTAACCTTCTCCTGTAAAATACCCCTTTTTATGGTGCAGGAGAAATCCATAAAAGTCCAGAAGATTGCACTTCATCACACGAATCAGATGAACATATTTCACACCTCTAAGTATGGATCTGCATGTGGCCCACAATCTAGTAATGTTTCTTGCATATGGACCACCCCTGATCATAAAAGACGTTTTAAACAATGGGTGAAGAGACCCCATTATACCATGTCATTGGAACCAGACAGGCTATGGAATTGTATAAACAAGATAAATTGTTACAATATGGATGATTATCTATGGATACCGTTTGCCTCAGACCTCCATCACGCCTTAAGAAGTATATGCCTGTGCCACAATTACAGTGCTCCAATCCCTAGCTTACAGACAGCATGTCAGATAGAATCCTCTAAACACATGGCTAGTAAATGTAGGATTCCTTCCCAACATTATAAAAAACGGATGCAAGACTCATGAGCCAGTAGTAAAGAGCACAAGTACCACTCTAATGTATCCTGCACTGCTTGAGACCGTATGGGTATGTTCTAATGAAGAGATATCAGATTACAGTCAACCCTATTGGGATGGGTTAGAATGCACTTTAGGAATTCCACAAGTTTATCTCCCATAATAGCTTTTAATCATACTCAGGAGTCATTCACTGTAGTCATTCATGAAACCAAGAGGGTACAGAACAAAGAGAAATGTATTGCCCTCCGTGTCACGGCCAAGCTATTATACAGCAGGGATGAGAGTAAGCTTAGCAATGGGATTGTTTTGGACTTCTTCGGCTGTGATAATTGAAAATTGATTATATCTAGAAAATCTACCATGGCAAGGAGAGACTCTAGCTAATTGTATGCAGCCAGCCAGCAAGGCTAAGCAACACCCAGCTTGTACCCACGAGCAGCCTCACAGATGACTTTAGAAAATCAATTAGCATTGAATATGGTACTACTAAAGGAGAACAGCGTTTGTGGATGGCTGAATAACACCTATCCTGGCAAAACCTGCTGTCAATTCCAAATGTGTCCGCTACTCTGCATCAAGCTAGAGATGAAATGCAAAAAACTGTGGACCAAACCCATGAGCTCAATGAGAAGATGAAACCAAGCAACTGGCAATGAACGAGGTGGATTTAAAATATTTTCAGTTGGCTCAGATTAAAAGTTAGTGGATGGGATCATAGTCTAACCCAGTATGTATTAATGTTTATCATAATTGTTATTGTTATTGTCCGTATTTGATTGTCACGTGTGAAATCTATGATAACTAGAGCTGTAACCATGCGTGTTAAGAGGATCCACATCTATGATCCTGAATACATCCCTTTAATACCATCCCCTATTATAAATTGCGACGAGCGAGGGAAGGCAAGCAGTCGACTCAATATGAGTGATAAGGCAAGCTTCAACTTTATTGCAAAACCTTACACATATTTATACACTAAGTTCTACCTTATGCATACTTGTCTTACAATCATTGGCTTAGCCCTAAAGATTGCATTATCATACTCCTCCTACTTGCGGTTACTGCTACGTGGTCCGGGTTCCATCCTGTTTTTCTTATACAGTGCTGCTTCTTAGCTGTTTACCACAGCTCCTTCTCCTCAAGGCCGAGCCCTGCAGATGTCCAGCTGTTTACCAGCTTCCCAATGCCACAGCTCCCTCTTCTCAAGGCCGAGCCGTGCAGATATCTAGCTGTTTACCAGCTTCTCAATGCTGCAGCTCCTTCTCCTTAAGGTCGAGCCGTGCAGAGTGATCAAAACATCTCCCCCTTTTTGTTTTTGTATAAACAAAACCTGATGGATCATTCGCAACCCGAGGACTGTGAGAAAGATGGACCCTCTGTACATTCTTGTATCGTCCTGTGCCACGAACTCAGCCCAGCAGTCGGTAGGTGCCAGCTTTACGTGGGCGTCCCCACGGAGGCAACGGTGGCCTTGCCG
Organism: Phaethon aethereus; assembly: GCF_964289735.1. Taxonomy (NCBI): domain Eukaryota; kingdom Metazoa; phylum Chordata; class Aves; order Phaethontiformes; family Phaethontidae; genus Phaethon; species Phaethon aethereus. The sequence continues at coordinate 66,751 of NW_028113831.1, read as the reverse complement.
TACACCGGCCCACTGCCCTTCAGGAAATCCCGGTATTACACATTTGTAGAGGAACGAGTTTCGACACACGTGGCCAGCGAGTGTCGGAACTCACCTCAGTTGTCACCTTTTAACACAGGGAGCCTATGGCGTATGCGCCCGCTGGCCAGACGTGCTGCACGCGCCACAGCCCTCCCGTCTATTGGTTCGTAGGCTTTGTTCACACGGCATTTTTTCATAAATCGGCAGTCACATATCAACTTATGCTTAAGTCAATAGCAGAATATTACAAAGCAAAACAAATCTAGCTGTACTACTTCTAGTGATATAAACTACTCCTAGTGATAGAAAAAAGGTACTTGTATAAGGGTATGAAGACCAATATTATATCTTACCAAAGCATTTGTAGTTAGAGAACACTTTGCCTCAAAAGCTTTCCACGTTCATCTCATGATACCGCAAATTTCAGTGTGATTTACCCCTACTTTTTCTTTTGACTGAGGTGGCATCCAGATTGCGATGACACCTGATAGTGTCATGATGTGTCCAACGATGACGATGGCGACTGCCGCACCCATGGCCTCACCCACTTCGAGGCACCTGCAAAGTGGGTAAAACCATGGGTAAAACCATGGGTAAAACAGCCACCACCGTCAACCTCGTCCCCTGGTTAGCAGTTGAAAAGGTCCTTTCTCCTTCCTCAAATAATTTAGCACATATAAGGCTTTATTCAAACGTTCTTAGGGTAATGTGGTAGCCTCTCCCCCTTTTTGTTTTGAGCGTGATTATCTAACAAAGCTCATTCATTGGGTGTGTAAGATACTTGTTGGAGTTATTCGCTAGCCAAGCATTCTTTACTACCTTTTGAACCATTCCTTGTAGACAATGCAATAAACATGGTACAATAAGCATTAGTATTAAGATAACAAGTACTATAACAACTGCCCCTTTTATTAAGTCTTGTAACCATCCACTTAGGCCCAAACTTGACAGCTATGATTCGAGGTTTAGTGAACTTGTCTGTAACCTGTCTGTTAAGTCCTTCAGTTTTTGTAATTGTTGAGTTACCGACTGTGATGTATCTGTTAAATTCATACAACACATGCCATCAAACTCCTCACACCCGTGCCCTTGGGCCAAAAGTAGGAAGTCGATAGCTGCCCTATTTTGCAATGTCGCATGCCTTATTGAGTCAGTTTCCATTAACAAAGCACTGAGTGTTGCAGAAGTAGCATTGGTTTGTTTCGCTAGCCAACATCCCAATTTATTTAAAGTGGTTAAGCCTTGGGCAGCAGCGACCCCAGGGGCAAGGAAAGAGGTTAGTATGGTTTTGTCCGCAGTCCAAAAATCCAGTTGGTCATTGCACTCTTCCTGATACTTTCAAATCTGTCATCTTATTCTATGCCGTGGGGTAAGGTTCAATATCATAGAAGTGTTGGGAGTTAACAATGTTAGGTGCCCCAATGTGTAAGGACCACCTCTCAAACGGGAGGGAACACCGTGCCATGCACGATCACCACAAATCAAGAATATTCCTTTAGGGAGTCTCATTGGGACAATAGTAGAGCGCGAGATGTTGCTCGTTGTATAATTACACCAGTTGGTAGCATTCTGAAAAATGGCTAACGTGGGGTTTACATCCTGTGACCTGGTATCGTCCTGTCCTGTATAATTAAAATATAAACAGGTAGGGGCTGTCATGCATCCTAAAATACCCAACTCCTGCGGTTCCAACAACTCCTGTGGTCCGTGTGTCATCCATCCGTCCCACTTATCCATAGCTGCAGAGGTGTTTGTTATTTTTTAAAAACAAGGTTAGGTCAGGGGTGGTCTTCTTTACCACCATTGTCGAATCATAGTCCCCTAAGGGCAGACCAACTAAGCATGTTGTAAACAGATTCTCAGCAGTGGATATAGATAAGCAAAGGTGGCCTTGGCCCGTTTGATTAGCTAGTGTAACCCAGATATTTTTTCTTGGTTGAACGGAAAACCACGCCTGAACCTGGCATATCAAACACGTGACTATCAGACTCACGAACAACGGGGTTTGCGTCCTGCGTCGGTAAAGGCTGTCATCCCATTCACTGGGGTCTCCGATCACATAGGCATTTCTTCAAACTGCTGATTAGCCAACAGTGACAATAATCTATCGGACGGATAGCTATTTGTAACCTGTTCTAAAAAATCAGAGATTGCGATCTGAAACTCCAGAGAACTGGCTAACAACCAATCTAAGTACTTTTGAGATACAGGAACATAAATTATTACAGGTTCTAATCCAGATATTTCTACAATTCTTTGTCTTCCCTTAATAATGAGTTGTGCAAATAATTCATATCTGGTGACCACTATTTTTCTGGGTTGATAGGAGAGAAAAACCCATTCTAATACTTTCAAACTGTTTGCTGTATTTCCTAACTGTACGGTCAATCCTAGTGGATATTGCCGTTCCCCTCCTGAATTAACTATCATAAGCGAGATACTCTCAGTAGGTGAACATCTGTGAGCATAGGTTGTTGCTATCTTCTCAGTAATTTTCTGCAAAGCCTGGTGTTGATCCTCGTCCAGTTGACGTCGCTCTGGAGCCTCCACCGAAGACTCCAGGAGCGGCATCAATGGCCTCAGATCATCATTAGTAATTCCGCAAATATTGCGAACCCACTGTATATCCCCCATTAATTTTTGGACATCAGAAAGATTTTCTATTTTCGCCTTAATCTTTATTTTTTGTGGGTGGACCACTGCCCTGGTAATAATCCAGCTCAAATATTGCCATGGTTCCTTCTTTTGAATTTTTTTCGGTGCTATTTTTAAACCCCGTTTTCCTAAATAGTGCTCTAAGTGCTGTAAAATGTGGTCTGCATTCAATTGTGTCCCTGCTATTAATATATCAACTATATAATGATACGTTATTAAATCTGGATACTTTTTCCACACCGGTTCTAGAGCCCATGCCACAAATGTCTGACACATCGTAGGTGAATTTTGCATTCCTTGTGGTAACACTACCCAATGATACTTTTTGCTAGCTCTCCTTTATTTACCGATGGTACCATAAAGGCAAACTTCTCTGCATCCTCAGCTGCTAAGGGAATGGTAAAAAAGCAATTGAAATATACTCTTCGATTCCCTGCAAAAGAAATGATACATTTGTGACAATAATTACGACGACATAGAACAAACCCACAACACCGTTTTACAAATATGGCATATTGAAGTTCCTGCTCTTGAACGTCCGGGGAGAGCCGCTGAGACAGTCAACGAGCCGTCATTCCGCATACAAAAGAGTGAAAGCATCAGCTGGCGGTACGTCGGAGTTGACTGCGTCCGTGGGACGTGTGACAAGGTCTTCAGGTCTTACTGCCGGCCGTACCGACCTGGTCGGTACCCACTTCGCTCCGTCCCCTCCCTCTCTGCCAAAGTCTCTTGTCTCATGCCTCGCCAATGTTGGGCAGGGTCGGATCTTGACTTGGGGGAAGGATCATCCCAGGCAGCCCCCTCCTGTTGCGGCACGCACGGGTCAGGAGGCGGGGGCCAAGGAGGACTCGCCACCTCCGTTGGTTGCGTTAGCGGGGGCGGGGGGCGGGCGGGGTGGGGGGGGAGGCGGGCGGGGGTTGCTCGTTCTCACCATTCCCAGCTCGGCCTCCCTTCTCTCCCGGGGCTGTGGCAGCGGCAGCTGCTGCCGCCGTCCGCTCTGATTTTATCCCCTTTATAGAGTCTCTGACTAATCGCCAGGTTGTTAACACTTTCGCGGCCGTATGATCCTCTTTAGAGGCTGCCTCAAACACCAATTTCCCTGCTTTCTCCCAGGTAGGTAACTCAAAAGCTGTTGCAGAGTCTGCTGCTAGCCCCTGGCTCTTCAAAACAGTCTCCAATAGCAATCGCCACGTTGTTGCTAGCTCCGCTGCTTGCCCATCTCCTTTCGAGACTCACCCCATTGATCTTTCACATGGGCACACAGGGGAACACTGAGTACATTGTTCTGGGCAACGTTGTCCCGTCTTGCCCTCACATACATCATCGTAGATCTGTTTCTCTGACTTATTTATGCAGCCGGTTTACTCGGTGCATCTGGCACCTCAGGAGGTGCAGTCAGAGTCGCTGAAGGTCCTGGACCCTCTGACTCAGTTAAAAAGGGATTGGTTGAAGACGGTTTAACAGCCTCCTCCATATCAGCTGCAGCTTTTCTCTCTGCCTTTAAGGCTTTTAATGTGGTTAACATCAACTTCCATGCCGTCACTAACTCTGCGGTGGTTTTATCTCCATTCCCAATATGTTCCTATAACATTTTTCCTATCTCCTCCCACGTCTCTGCCTTAAACGCCACGGACGCATCGGGGGGGTACCCTTTTTGGCACCAAATTAGAAGCCTTCTAAGTGTATATTCATCATATTTCAGTCCTCTCTTAGAGAGCATATGTGGCAGGAGTCTGACCATCGCCCCTTCTTCATGTGATGCGTTCTGCCTTTAGTTCTTTTAATGTCTCTAGGATCAACCTCCAGAGCGTCGTAAATTTTATACTGTCTTTGTTGCCTGTGCTATTCACTTTTCAGTTTTATATCTTTTCATGCAATTAATAACATCTCTCCAAGATTTCATTAATTTTTTTTGCTGATTTATCATCATCGATTACTAGATCCCACAATCAATCTCCATAAGAACGCCACTCGTCTACTTCAAACATACTTTCAGGGTCTTTAAAAGACCCTTTCGCTTTCCCTAACGTAATTAACCCAGCCAGATCTTTTAATTGGCTTACTCCCCGCTTTTCTAAAAAGCATTTTAAGATTTCGAACGCTACCTCTATTTCCATTGCGCGCTATGTTGACCTTCTTAATTATCCGGTCAATTATTTTTGCAGCCTTTTCCCATGGGTAGCCTTCTTTCGGACGGCGAACCCCTTCTTAATTATCCTGGGTTCAAGCACGGATCAGGCGCGCCGCGGCAGCGTCCGCCGATCTTCTGCTCCCTGGTCGCTGCTACCAGTGCTTCTCCGATCTCGCTGTCCGGTGAAAAACAAGGATGGGGTCCCTGTTCGGGCGCCACTTGCGACGAGTGAGGGAAGGCAAGCAGTCGACTCAATATGAGTGATAAGGCAAGCTTCAACTTTATTGCAAAACCTTACACATATTTATACACTAAGTTCTACCTTATGCATACTTGTCTTACAATCATTGGCTTAGCCCTAAAGATTGCATTATCATACTCCTCCTACTTGCGGTTACTGCTACGTGGTCCGGGTTCCATCCTGTTTTTCTTATACAGTGCTGCTTCTTAGCTGTTTACCACAGCTCCTTCTCCTCAAGGCCGAGCCCTGCAGATGTCCAGCTGTTTACCAGCTTCCCAATGCCACAGCTCCCTCTTCTCAAGGCCGAGCCGTGCAGATATCTAGCTGTTTACCAGCTTCTCAATGCTGCAGCTCCTTCTCCTTAAGGTCGAGCCGTGCAGAGTGATCCCAACAATAAATTACCAACCAACAAGAGAGGATGAAAACACAGGAAGGAGATGAATGCCTCGACCCACCTAAATACAAATTACACAATGTTCCTCTCAGTGAGTTGTGACTAAGGTCACAGGGTGGATAATGTGGGAAACCACTGTGGGTCTGTAGGGAGTAGCAGGGTTTGACTGGAGCAACACGCTCCTCTTCAAAAGCAACCCTGATGGGTTGCAGTCAGACAGTCTCATAACTGACTATTGTTGAGTGATGTCTGGGATGAGGCGAAAGCCTTGCAGCCTGATGTTCTACGGCAAGGCCACAAAGACCTCCATCAAACGTGAGTAAGCTGACCATTATTAATAACTGAAATTCTTATTAACTTTTCATTCCTATTGATCGATGCTATTTGAGTTATATAGTATCTATCGGTCTACAACAAATAAATGAATAAAAAATTAATGAACTGATTAAGTTTTTATTAATCAAATTAGTCTAAATCAATCATTAATAATTACTTATTAATAACAGTCGTTACCTATTAAGATCGATTATTTTATTTATTAGTATTTTGTGGTACTGCATTAACACTACTGTCCTCCAGTTACTTATCATGTATTTTTTTTTCTTTATCATCACTCTGATTTACTGTTGTAATTATCTACTATCAATTCATCATTATTAATTATCATTAATTACACGTGCTACACGACGGCTCTGTTCCTCACCTAGAACTTGTTATCAGTAAAGTAGTTCCTTATTAACGTGATCTTAATCCACTGGATGTTAATTCCAGTAAATATTAATCTGTATTGCTCTATCGCTAATCATTACTTCGTATATTAATTACCGGTTAATGAATTATTTATTACATTCATTAACCATAGGTCGGTGTATGTTAATCCATCAAGAATTAGCAGAGAGTGCCAGATCAGCATTTGTCCTAAACCTGCTCTCCCCACTCCCTCCTCCCAAACCGCCCGCCTGCCCTCACCCCGGAGAGTTCTGTGTCAAGACACCCACACGCACCCTGCACACACCCCGTTTCTTTTTGATTGTCATTTTTTTAGCTATTTATTTATCTAGCCTCCCTCCCCCTAACCTTTTCTTACTCTTCTCTCTCACCACCGGGGACCGGGGACCGGGGACCAGGCAGAGGCGGCGGTGCCCAGCCCCAGCCGCCCGCCCTCCCCACCCCACCGCAGCGAGCCCCATTGCTACAAGGCCGCCAGAAGTTAATCTGCTTATGTGTAAACGTGGTGGCAGCTGAGGTATGTTTAAGAATACTGGTAAGTGTTGCTAGAAACCTACAAATATTTTCCGGGTGTTAACCGCGGGGTGCCAGCTTTGTGGGCCTACCACCCAGCACCCAGCTCTGCGCAGGTCTGGAATAAACCGGTATCTCGTCTCGGTGTGTGAGACTGGCCTATCGCACGCCGGGAAACGAAACCGCCTTTTCGGACACCACCATCAGCAAAGCAGCGACCCCGCTTTGCCTGAGGCTGCTGGGCCTGTCCTCTGGGCGCTGCTCACCACTGGAACGCATCCCGCTGGCGACGGACACGCCGACGGCCGCTAGCGAGAGGCGCGGCCCACCTCTCCGGCAGCCGGAGCCCGGCCTCGGGGACGCAGGTCTCTGCCCAGGCCGAGGCACGGGGCTGCTGCTTTCCCAGGGACGGCTTCAACCGGGAGCCGAGCCGAGCACATCGCCCGCAGGCGGACACCGAGGCGGGCCACAGCGCAGGCTGTAGCAGAGAAGGCGGCGTTGTCCACAGCGTTACCAGACTTTTTCGTTTCTTACTGCGTGCACACCCGCCACACACGCTCCCAAACCGGCCCCGGCACGAACCCCTCGCCCGCGGCCACACGCACACACGGAGACACCCCCCCTCCCCCTTCCGCCAGCAGTTTTGCCGGCCCGGGGAAGGAAGGAAGGCGGGAGACTTTAGGACCCCGCGGCGTCCCTGCCGCACCCGTGCCCCCCTCCCGCCTTTCGTCCTCAGTCCGTCGGTCGGCCAGTCCGTCGGTCAGTCACCCTGCTGAAGGTATGCGAGGCACAAAGCGGGGGTATTGTTTAGGCTCTGTCAGGAGTCAACGAGGCGCAAGCCTGAGGGAAGGAACAAGGCAACCGCAAAGGGAACGCAACTGCCGACCTTTGAGTGAACTATCCTAAGTAACATCTAATTAACATCGACTCGGCATAGCACAAGCCTGCCCTCCGGTAGGGGAAGACCCCTACCCACAGAAGCCCCTTCCTCACGGGGCACGCGCAGTAAAAAAGGAGGACGCTGTCGCCGTGGAGACGAGGCTTGCGGGAACCAACAGGCGCAAGGGCGCCTGCGCCAGCTCTCAAGAAAATAACGGTGACTTGTTGCTCGGAGCGTAGAAATATTTTCCCTGCGTTAACCGAGGCGCGCCAGCTTTGTGGGCCTACCACCGGCACCCAGCTCGGCGCAGGGGCGGAAGAAAAGCCGCCGTCTCGACTCCGTGTGTTTCCCGGCGCTCTGCGCACCGGGTGACGGAACCCGCGTTTGGCACAACAGCCCCGCTGCGCGCGGGCCGCCGCCGCCGCGCGGTGAAAACCAACGAACGCGAACGGCGGGGGAGGTGAAAAACGAAAAGAGAAAAAAAAAACCCCGAACCCAACCGACCCAAACAGAAACCTCCGAAAAGCGCCGCCATCCCCCCTCCCCCAGCCAGCCTCTGCGCCAGGCTCCCTCCCCCGCCGCCGGGGGGGCCGGTTGCCGGGCAGCGGGGCACGCGCGGCTGCAGCCCCCCTTGCCCCCCGCTGCTCCGGGGCGCCGGAGAGTCTCCGGCCGGGGGGGGCCGCACCCACCGGCCTGCGGGTCCGGAGCTGCAGCGCAGGGAGGGGGAGCGCGCGCGCGCGGGGGGGGGTGGCTGAGTGAGTCTGAGCGCGCGTGTGTCGCGGGGGGGGGCGGTGTCTGCAGGATCGCGGGCGCAGACCTTAATATATTTATTTTTAACAACGGCTTGTTTAGCCTGGGGAAGTGGAGGGTCAGGGCACTGCAGTAGCTGCAGCCTGCAGCTGCTTGAAGAATGGTTTTGTGATAAATGATTTAGTCCCAAACAGGATTCCAATTTAAGTTTGCAATTTATTAAACAAATAGAGGCAAGCAAACAGCGCTGGGTGCGCCGGGAGTCTCCGCTCCACCAAGATGCACACCTTCACTTCTTACAGTTCCTTCCTTTATACTTCTCTAGGCTTCGTTTCTTGCCTTTCTCCGCCTTTTTCTTGGAAGATGACTCTTTCTTTAAGTACGTCACCACTTCCCCGGTCTGCGCATGCTTCATCTTTTTCTAGGTGGTCGTCCGGTGGTCGTTGGGAGGAAGATGGTCCTCTTCGTCAGTGCACCCTACATGACCTCTCTGTTTGTGCAGGCGCTCCGTTATTCCACTTATATTATGCTACCTTATTTGGCTATACATTTTCTTGACATTTCTGCGGTTATTTACAACACTGGTTTGCACTAGTATATCAGGAACTAACTTACATATCAGGAGGCTACAGAAGCTACACATATCAAGGGAGTTACCCAAACTATACTTATCAGGAAGTTACATAAAGACTGCCACTCCCCTGTTTATGGTCATGCCCTACATATATTCCTTTATTTCAATATAAATGACATTTGCTTCAAGCTTATATTCACTAGATTTTCTTTACACGAATCGCTCATTCCTCACAATCCCCCGTTTTCTTTTTCACCACTGTGATTCGTGTAAAATTTATTTAAAGTTTGTTTGATGGGTATTAACTCGGGTTCCTCTATATGTTTTACCAACATTAAAACATGTTTTCTCTCACTCTGTGTTGGTTCTATTGGAGTGGCTGTAAATTTCATTCCATTAATCGCAGAAGCTACAGCTTGTGAAAGACAAGGAATTAGACATGGTATTATTAACATACCTCCAAACAATCCTAACAAAACGATAATGATTTTTGTTACCCAGTTTCCTGAGAATAAATTTTCCCACGTTGTCCATAGTCCTTGGACATTTATTCCATTCCACGTTTGGACTGGCACATGGGCTACTTTTTTCATTTCTCTTACTAATTCATTGATGGCTTTTCCTTCATCATTTATCTCTAAACAACAATTTGTGAGATTAAATTTTCCACAGACTCCTCCTTCCTGTGCTAGTAAATAGTCTAGTGCGAGTCTATTTTGATATAGGGCTGTACGCATTTTAGTATTTTGTTTAGCCACCAATCCTAGAGCATTACCCGTTTTATTTACAATTATTTCTACTACAGCTTGCAACCTGATTATTCTATTCAACATATAAATGGGGGTCCTATATCCCCAGGACCCATCTTCTGCCCATGTCGCTGGGTCATAATATGCTATTATTCTTTCAGGTGGCCACTCATTATCTTTCCATTTTCCTATTTGTAGCTCTCTTTTTCCCCTTCGGTTGTGAGTTTCTAATGCGTCTGTATATACCAGTACCCCTAGGCGTTCTCCTCGGTTTATAGGTAATAAGAGAAAGCTTGGCCGTATAGTTCCTAACACGCACGCTCCGGTCCAATTTTTTGGTAATCGGGTATATGCAAATTTTCCACAGATCCAATATTGCCCTTCTGGACTTGACCACCCTTTATCAATAGTGGTTCCGTTGGTCCAATTCGCATGATTTTTACTTATTTCTTGGGCAGTGCCCCATTTATCCTACTTTTGGTAAGTACTATTCCAGTTATATCCCCCTTCACATACTAAATATCCGACTGGTTTACTCCCAGCGTCATTTTGCCAACAGCTTCTTCTTATTATGCTGGTTTGTAATATCCATTGTTGTTTCCTGACCTGAGTTGATATGTTCTAAACATTAGGGTCTGGTATGTTGCTCTCTTGGGCCTCCCAGGGCCAATTCTCTCCTGATTAGTTCCACCACATACATAACAATTAGTTACATTTAGTGACTTAGCAATGTTCTCAGCAAGATTTACAAATAGATTTTTAGCCACTGTGGGAATTTCATATTTCGTTCCTGTTTCCATTTCATGACAAAATGACTTAAATAACAGTCTATGCTGCACCGATTCTCTTTTCTTTCATTTCAATATTAATAACTACACCTGGGTCTTCTCCAGGTCCATATATCTTAAGTCCAATTTTGGTTATTTTTTTCTGTTTCCAAATTTCTAAATTTATAAGGGTTAAATTTACTAAATTACAGGTACAGGTTGTACAATTATTGTCTGTTTGTACCCTTGTGATTGAAGCTTGTAAATCCCCACATTGGCTGTCATATCCCCAGCTTGCAGTATCCTAACATACACAAGACCATCCCCTTCTTCCACATAGGTGTGCTGACTGATATCTCACCGTTTGACTAGGTACATAATCAGGATTTATCTGACATTGACGTCCACCTCCACCTGGGCAAATATATTTTGGTTGATTACTATAGCATCATCTCCACTCTACACTCCCACAATTAATATCCAGATCATCATCTATAATATCGCATGCATCAAAAATTACCGATACTGATGTGCTCAAATTGGCCATATCCTTACTTATTCCAATTAATCTTCCTACTTCCGAATTTGTTTTCATTTCTACCCACTATTGATAAAGAAGTTCCTTTGGATCGTAACAAACAGTATCATTTTCCACCGAGCATTTCTTATATTGTGTTCCATTGTATATACAACTCCCGTTCTGTTTCCCTTTGCACTCGTAATAGGTGTGGTACATTAATGTTTTATTACTTACTCGTCCGTGCTGGGCGGTTCTTATGCACTCGGTGCAATTTTGATTACCTGTCACCAGGTTGGTGAGTCCGAGTAAAATCAGGAGAGGTCCGGTAAGGGATCTCATGGTCGGAGGCATCAGCTACAAGGGGTGCTCGTCCTTGACTGGCCTTACTTGGTCGCGACTGAGAATCCCCACCCGGTCTTGCCCTCTCCCCCTTCTCAAGCGGACTTCTTTATTTCGATGACAGTAATAAATCTTACCCACCAGAAATCTCCTATAGGAGTAGTCTGTCCACACTGAATGCAGAGGAAACTTCAGCTTTGAATTTGAAAACGTCCCTGTTAGCCTCTGTGGGAAATGATATATTTGTTACACAGGTTACACCTAACCCTCAATAATCATACAACATGGTTTACAGAGTGGACATAAACTTAGTCCTGCCCGATAATTGCTTAATGCTATAGTCTTTAATTCGTGATCATTTCTCATACGTTCATTCCCTTTTTAATGTTATTTTTGTGGTTCCAGGTTGTAAAATAACTTTCCAGTCTTTCATGGGTCCTTTTACTCGAGTCGCGTGCGTCCACCCCTTTTCCGCGGTCCAGATGGCAGTATCTGTAGTTAACAATACAACAAAGGGTCCTTCCCATGAAGGAACTAAAGTTTCTTTCTTCCAAGTTTTGATCAGTACCTTATCCCCTGGTTTGAATTGATGGATTGCAAACCCCAAAGGTAGGGTTTGTGCCATTATTCCTATATCTCTTAGTTCTTTCAACCTTTCTCCTAAAATGATAACATATTTCCGAATATTATAATCTTCCACTACATTGTTTCCCTCGGAGATAGGGCATGCCGTATAAAACCTAATATGGCGATAATCCAGTCTCACTGTGCGGTTTGATCCTTATGTTAAGAAGGGCTAGCGGTAAACATTTAGTCCATGGCATCTGTGTTTCAACCATTAGCTTCGCTAGCTCTTGCTTTATTGTTTGGTTTATTCTTTCTATTACTCCCAAACTTTGAGGATGCCATGGGGTATGATATTCCCATTTAATACCTAATGATTGGCACAAGGATTTTATAATTTTAGAAGTAAAGCGAGTGCCTTGATCAGAATCAATATATTGTATTATCCCATACCTGGGGATTAGGTGTTCTAGTAAAATTTTATCACCGTCTGAGCTGTCGCTCTTGCTACAGGATAGGCTTCGACCCATCGTGTTAAATGGTCTACTATAACTAACAAATATTTCAATCTTCCTATTCTTGGTAATTTGGTAAAGTCGACTTGAATCCTTTCAAACGGTCTATAAGCTAGTTTTCTTCCTCCCATGGCCACTTGTTGAAACACGGCCTTATTTGCCCTTTGACAAGTTAAACACCCTTGTGTAATTTGCCTTGCTATTTCAAAAAATTCCAATACAGCCAAACTGTTTAAGGAAATGATCACTTAACACTTTTGTACCCCAATGTGTTTGCGCGTGTAAGCGTTCTAATACCTGCCTAGCGTAAGCTTTTGGCAACATCTCTCGCTCATCAGGTAATGTCCATTTCCCTTGTTCCACTCTAGCTCCTATTTTCTCTAATTTTGCTTGTTCCTCCAGCGTAAACTTTTTCTCCTTTTCCTCTTATCCTCTTCCACTAGTGTCCTCCTTTGTTTGTGTATGATTAATTTTAACAGTTTCAATCCTCAAGGCTGCTTCCTGAGCCTCCTTATCTGCTAAATTATTTCCTCTAATTCGATAATCTAATCCCTTTTGGTGTCCCCTCACATGCACCACGGCTATTTCCTTTGGTTCTCTTAACACTTTTAAAATTTTACTATCAACTCCTGATGTATTAAGTTCTTTCCTTGAGTGTTAATCAAGCCTCTTTCCTCCCAAATTTTTCCAAAAGTATGGACTACTCCATATGCATATTTGGAATCTGTGAATATGGTCCCTCTTCTTTCTTTTAATAATTCCAGGGCCCTACATAAGGCATAAAGCTCACAAGCCTGAGCTGACCATGATGGACTCAGAGGTCCTGATTCCACAAGTTCTAAGTCCTTGTCAATTTTTGCATATCCTGATTTTCTCTTCCCTTCTATTACTTGGGAGGATCCATCTACAAACAATTTTTCTCCTCCCTCCAATTCAATATCTCTAAGATTGAGCCTTACTTTTGTCTGGGATTCTATAACTTCTAAACAATTGTGTTATAGCACTACTGCTTCTGAGGGTTCCCCAAACCGGAACTGAGCGGGGCTCTGGGCAGAGGTGACTCCTAATTCCAAATTAGGTGAATCTATCAAGATGGTTTCATATTTCAGAAGTCTACTATCTGTCAACCATTTCTCTGTCCTCTGTTGGAGGACATTCCTAACATTATGTGGCATATATACCTTTAGAGGTACACTAAAGGTAATTTTCCTAGCTTCCTCTATCAATAATGCCATAGCAACTAGGGCTTGGAGACATGCTGGCCACCCCCTGCTCACCGAATCTAACAATTTGGATAAATATCCCACCAGTGTGTGTGGGGTTTTTGTGGTTTTTTTTTTTTGTTTTGTTTTGTTTTGTTTGGGTTTTTTTTTTTTTTGTTTTTTTTTTTTCCATTCCCTTTTTAGTCTGTGGAGGTCTTAGGATTAAAATACCAGAAACCCGGTCAGGATCTGATTTCTTTTTTTTTCCTTTGCTTAACCAATGTCCCAAATATTTTACTTCTTGCTCTATAAATTGTAATTTCGAGCAGGACACTTTTAATCCCTTTTTCTCTAAAAAATTTAACAATCTAATGGTGGCTTTTCGGGTCTCCTCTTCAGTTTCTCCTGCTACCAGTAAATCATTCACATATTGTAATAATTTTTCCCTCCTCGTGTACTGTAAAACCTTGTAAGATTTTCTTTAAGGTCTGTCCAAACAAATTTGGTGACTCCGTAAACCCTTGTGGTAGCACAGTCCACCTTAATTGTTGTTTTTCGTCCTGTTTTGGGGTCTTCCCATTCAAAGGTAAAATAATCTCTGAACCCCTTATCCAAAAGACAGGCCCAAAAGGCATCTTTCAAATCTATTACACTATACCAAATATGTTTAGGAGACAGGTGACTCAATAAAGTATAAGGATTTGCCACGACAGGGAATTTGGTGATTGTTCGCCGATTCACGGCTCTCAAATCCTGTACCATCCTATATGTACCATCTGATTTCTTTACAGGGAGTATCGGGGTATTGTGGGGTGACATACATGGTTCCAAAGTCCCATTTTTTAGTAATTTATCCACAATAGGTTTTAGACCTCTCCGGCCTTCTATAGATATAGGATATTGTTTAATTCTAATTGGCTTATGAGGGTCTGTTATTTGTACCTTGATGGGTTCCATATCTAATCTCCCAACATCTCCTTCCTTATACCATACTTGGGGGTCAATTTTTTCCTCATCAAGTTGGGTTAAGGTACATAAGTTAATATATAACCGATCTCCTTGGTTCTGAATAGTTAGGTTTAGTTTTAAAATCAAGTCCCTCCCTAATAGGTTATATTCTGCTTCTGGTAATAAAAGTAAATCATTTAAACAAATTTTTGTCTCTGTCTCAATCTCTACTTCTTCTAAGATGGGGACTTTGAAGGGTTCTCCTTTTGCACCTGTTACTGACATCTGGGCTTTTCCTTTTCCTACCCCTTTTGGGAGTTTCTGAATCGTTGACCTTTCAGCTCCAGTATCTACTAAAAATAAAAATTCTTCTTTTTGGGGACCTACTAATAGTTTTATCAAGGGCTCTGTTGATGTTGAGGTCCCCAGAAGATACAGCCCCTAACACCCCTAATCCTCTTTGAACATTTTCTCATCCCATTCCCGTTTACGGCAGTTTTTCTGAACACGTCCCTTTTTGTTACAATAGTAACAGATGGGAGTTGTGGGTCTGTCTTGATGAGATTGTCCCTGGGGTGGCTGTTCTGGTCTCTTATCTTTTTTTCTCTCCCAGCTGAGTCTTACTCCTCTGACTTTCCCTCACTGCTGCTACAAAAATTCTTGCCTCTGCTTCTTGTTTTTCTTCGTCCCTCCTGACATAAACCTTTTGAGCTTCTCTTAGTAATTCTTCCAACCCTCTCTCTTGCCAATCCTCTATATCCACCCAGAGGTACTTCCCGTAAAGGATACAAAGACGCTCTGGGTGCTCAGTTTGGGATCCTCCCCTTAGAGTTGAATTCGACCCTGGGGCCGTAGGGGAAGTCATCAAATTTGGTGACGGTATTTGACGGGTAGCTGGATTATACGGGGGAGGTAAGTGATCTAGGGGGTCCCAATCCTTCTTTTCCTTTTCCATGTGTTGCTCCCCTACGGTCTTATTTTTCCCTACTCCTGTTTTAAGATGAAAAATGCCCACACAGGCCTTTATCCATAAACTAGCATACTCGCTCTCCTCTTGGCAAAACGGTTCCTTAGAATTTACATACAGGTTTAGCGCCTGACAAACCCAATCCTCAAATGACCCAAATAAAGGCCAAAAAAAACGTGGGGTCTCAAGGGGTTCTTTGGCCATTTTACCATACAATATTTAACTAA
The DNA here is from genome assembly GCF_964289735.1 of Phaethon aethereus. Lineage (NCBI taxonomy): Eukaryota > Metazoa > Chordata > Aves > Phaethontiformes > Phaethontidae > Phaethon > Phaethon aethereus. The sequence goes on along the minus strand of NW_028113831.1, from coordinate 51,065 downwards.
TTTCTCTTTTGTCTTCCCTTTTCCAGGGCCCTTATTATTCCAATGTTTTAACATTATTCCTAATGGAATCTCCGGAGGTATTTTTAGTAATTCGCTCCCTTTCTTCTGGTCCTGGGTTCTCGATTTCGTCTGACCCATCTAGGAATTTTTACTGTGGCAATTCCTACAGCCCTTGGTTACCAAGCAGAGTGTCTTGCAGGGGGTTTCAAACTTCTCACTCACTTATGGATCCTATAAAAATCGCTTCGGTCCTTCACCGGCCAAGTCCCTCGCGGGAGATTGGAACCGCGGTTAGAAGACCTCCACAATCGCTTCGGAACGAGGTTCCGTCTCAGTCACACTCTTACACACACAGGCAACCGAATCCCACCCAACCGAACGGTATACACCTTAAATACTTACAACCCCGTCATCTTCGTTCGGATCTTCGCGCGCAGAATTACGGGCAAAATAAACTGCTGCAGCCGGCAAGGGAGCTCATAAAAAATCAAATTCTTTGCTTGCCCCTATTTGGGTTCAGGATGGTGTTAGTCCCGACCCGATCAGGAGCCACCAAATGGTGGGGCGCCCCTCCTAGATCAAGTCAGTATTCAGGAACCAAGACCATCCCGGACGAGTCCCCAGTTGTGATAAATGATTTAGTCCCAAACAGGATTCCAATTTAAGTTTGCAATTTATTAAACAAATAGAGGCAAGCAAACAGCGCTGGGTGCGTCGGGAGTCTCCGCTCCACCAAGACGCACACCTTCACTTCTTACAATTCCTTCCTTTATACTTCTCTAGGCTTCGTTTCTTGCCTTTCTCCGCCTTTTTCTTGGAAGATGACTCTTTCTTTAAGTACGTCACCACTTCCCCGGTCTGCGCATGCTTCATCTTTTTCTAGGTGGTCGTCCGGTGGTCGTTTGGAGGAAGATGCTCCTCTTCGTCAGTGCACTCTACATGACCTCTCTGTTTGTGCAGGCGCTCCGTTATTCTACTTATATTATGCTACTTTATTTGGCTATACATTTTCTTGACATTTCTGCGGTTATTTACAACACTGGTTTGCACTAGTATATCAGGAACTAACTTACATATCAGGAGGCTACATAAGTTACACATATCAAGGGAGTTACCCAAACTATACTTATCAGGAAGTTACATAAGGACGACCACTCCCCTGCTTATGGTCATGCCCTACATATATTCCTTTATTTCAATATCAATGACATTTGCTTCAAGCTTATATTCACTAGATTTTCTTTACACAAATCGCTCATTCCTCACAGTTTCAGGGACAATGGAGCTTTTCTTAGTAGCGGGAAGAGCAAGAAACCTCCACAAATTACAGCTGGGAAGGTTCTGTCTGGATGTGAGAAAAAATAATCCTCACTGAGAGGGTAGTCTTGTGCTGCAAGAGATCACCCAGAGGGAGTCTGGATTATCCCATGGCTTTGTGTTTCAAGGAGCAGCTGGTGAGGGTGGAGAGCCATCAGTGAAGGCATAGAAATGCCAGGGTGAGAGCTAGGTGGGAAAGCAAGATGGCTGTCAGCAAGCTGAAGGGAAAGAGGTGAGGCATGGGACAGTGTAGGGCAGCCTGCATAGAGATGGCCAAGGGTTCTAGCAAGACCGAGAGGTCCAAAAGGACTGAGGTCTTTGTCGTCTTGACTATAGCAGCTGTCTCTACCACCAGGGCCAGTGAGACAAAACTTTATTCTTCTCTTCTCAGAAACTGCCTTCCCAGGACCTGGGCTCTGGGTTTGGCCTTGCCTGCTTCATAAAATGAACCAAGGGTTTTCTCAGCATTACAGCCACCTGTGCAGTGCCCTTGCCTACCTGCAGTCACCGTCTCCAAGTATCTGCTCTAATGAGTCAATGAGGAGCCTTTGGCAGTAATGGGTCTCATTAAGTCCCATTAATGCTTCAAGGTATTTTGGGGTTTGCTTCTGGCTTTGACTTCTTGAGAGGTTTGTTCAGTCTTCTCCCAGTATCTGAGGTTCACGGACTGAGCCCCAAATACACCATGGGGCTCCTTAAAACACAGAAAGCCCTAACAAGTCATGCCTCTTCCTGTAACGTTCTCCACGTCTGCAAGACTCGTATAGCTAATCTGAGTTGTTTCATAGCGTGGTTAAGAAGGAAGATTTCAAAGTGCACCTAATAAAGTTATTTTTAATTTTAAAGGCGGTATTTTGTTAATTTCAGTTTAAAGAAGTGATAGAAGCATTATCCAACTGATATGGATCCTGAGTGTCAGGAGCGTCTCCTGAGGAGGTCTGGACAGGTAGGAAAAGCAGTCCCTTGAGATCTGACACTGGGTGGACAACCTTGCTCCTCACCTCCCCAGACTCCCCACCTGTCGTTGGCCACCTGGGATTTACATCACTTTCCCTTCATCAGACTTCTCTGAACTCTGGGAGCTGAATGTTAGAGCTCCATTGCACCATCTCCCACCCACTTTCCTTAGAGGACTGGCTGCACACAGGCACAGAAGGATGTTTCCCATTTGCAAGCAAAGCAAAGTAAAGCACGATCAAGTGTCTTAAGCAATAAAACACTCCTCAACCATATACTAAGTACAAGCTGCCTCTAATGAGGTCGCCTTTCTACAAGGGATGATCTTACGAGAAATGTTTTAGATAGATAGATAGATAAAGGTAGATACAATTAAAAGAGTTGGCTAAAGATACCGTTATACTACTGAAAGACAGGCAGGCTTTTAGTCCCTGAAGCTCAAAGCAGCAGTGTGGGTGGGAAGTATCTGAATGAACAAAGAGTAAGGGAAGGAGAACAATGGAAAGGGCCTTTGTCTAGACAGTCTGCTGAAAACATTACTTCAGAAATGGTCATTGTATCAGCACAGGTGAAAATATATGAAAGATTAGAATTATTAACTACAAAAGACATTAACCACTTGATCCAGTGTGGCCTGGCAGCAAAGGCAGCCAGCAGTGTCCTGAAGTGTATAAAGAGGAGCCTCGCCAAAAGAGTGAGGGAAGTGGTTGTCTCCCCATGCTCATTGCTTGTTAGACCACCTGTAACCAATTATATCCAGTTTTAGGGCCCCAGTTCAGGTGTACTGATCTGGCTGGGATGGGGTTACCTTCCTTCATAGCAGCCTGTGTGGTGCTATGTTTTGCATTTGTGCCTTAAACAGTGTTGATAACACACCAGTGTTCTGGCTATTGCTGAGCAGTGTTTGCACAGTGTCAAGGCCGCCTCTGCTCCCTCCCAGTGAGTGGGCTGCAGATGGGCAAGAACAGCTGACCCCAACTGACCAAAGGGATACTCTCTAACGTACGACGTTGTGCTGAGCAATAAAAGCTGGGACAGAGGAAGAAGGAACTAGAATATTTTTGTTACAGGAATCACTTCCTAGTTCACATGCAATCCATTGCATAGCATTAGTAAAAGGCCTTAGACCTTCATAAGCGGTGAACTTCCACCTAGCTACTGATGAAGTTCTACTGAACTCTTACTTAGTCGCGTGAGGGAAGGCCCTGAAACTGGTGTAAATTAGAAAGATAAGATAGCCACATCCATCAGCAGAGGTTGCCTCATCGAGAAAAGAAAAAGAACGGCCCGCTTGGAGACAGTGAAAGGATCCAATGAGGAAAAAGGAGACCCCAGACCCAAATACTCCAACTGGACTAAACCGTCTCACAAGGGGAGGGGAGCTTAGACTGTAAGGGTATAATTGTCCAGAGAGTCTCTGGTTCGGGGTCCGTCTCCAGAGGCACTCAGCTCAAGCTGTTCTTCACCACTGTACCGCTTAATAAATTCAACTGGTATACGTCATGTCAGAGATTCTGCTTCAGGAAACCTAGGGTTGAGCCTGAGGGAAGAGAAAGCACCCAAGAGAGACTCTGTGAGTGTGTGTGTGTGTGTGTGTGTGTGTGTGTGTGTAGAGTCGAAAGGCGCACACGTCGGCTCACTGGAGTCTCCTGCTGCAAAGGGACTCCAGACCCAGCAGTTAAAGTCTCGGGTGGTGTGTGTGCAACTCCTTGATTGGTGTGTGAATGCTCAGGCAGCGGCTTCTCCATTAACGTTTTTTCATTCAAAGAGTCTTCTGTGTGGAGACTGGCTGGGCATCATTTTTGCTTGTGGGAGGTGGTGAGTGGTTGCCTTTGCGTTGCTTGTTATTATTATTGCTTGTTGATTTTTAAAAAATCTCTTTCTTTCACCTGCTAAGCTGTCTTTATCTTGACCCACAACTTTCCGTGCTTTATTTCTTCCTGTTCTCTCTCCTGTCCCAGTGGGGAAGGGGGGGAAAGAGTGAGCGGCTGCGTGGCTGCCGGGCTATTGGCCAGAGTCAATCCACCACATCAAGGAAGACGTTGACAACTGGGAGTGACTTCAGTGGGAGGCTGCCAAGATGCGCAGGGGCTGCAGCACTTGCCTGGGGAGCAGAAACTGAGGGAAAGGGCTGCCTTCGGCCTGGGAAAGGGAAGGTCTGGGGAACCTCATAGCAGCCAGCCAGTCCCTGCAGGGAGGTTTTCAGGAAGATGGAGCCAGTCTTGTCACCGTGGTGCTTGGCAGGACGATAATAGACGATAGTCAAATGTTGAAATAAGGAATGTTGAGGCTGGAGATAGGGACAATCTTTCTCTCCATAAGGGCATCCAAACATTGAAGCAGGTTTCCCAGAGATGTTTTCCTGTCTTTGTCCTTGGACATTTTCCAGCCCCCATGTGGCAAAGCCTTGAGCAAAGTGGTCTGACTCCGTAGCCGATTCTGCTGTGAGCATGAGGTTGGACTGGAGACCTACTGAGGTCCCATTCAGGAGAGTGGAAAACTAAATGATGCTGTGGTTCCTTCCTCTCTAGGTGTGCCCTTGATGACAGTAGGGAAAGCTGTCAGGTTCCCCGTGACCATGGAAGTAAGTCAGATGCTGGCATAGTCAGATCAGCTGAAGTTGTCTTCTCCTCCTCCAGGCAGTGTTGCTCAGATGCAGGACTGCTTCACAGGTATCCCCAAACAGCCCTGGTTATTTCCTTTGCTTCACCGTTCATTCCCTTTTCATTCTTTTCCCACCTCTCAAGTCCTGCTCTTTAACCATCCTTATCCCCACCCATGCAAAAAGCCAAGGACTTTTCACTGTTTATCCAGTGGCCCTGCATTTGCTCACTTTGAACCCTCCTTTGGTGTCTCTGCGGTGGTTACTGTGGTGCTTTCTACCTCGCATTGCAACTCAACTTAACGCCAGTACTCTTTTCTTCTCTGTAGTGTCCTGCAGCTACTTAAGTTCTGATCTTGTTAGAGGCACCACGACTCAGGATGGCCGTTGGCACGCATACTTTAAAAGCTGGACTGTTGGAGGTTCAGTCCAGAGGGACCTTGGCACACCTGGGATTTGGCCAGCAGAAACCTCAAGGTTTTGAAGGAAAAGCTCAGAAACAACTCCATGCAGCAGCATGGACAGGGACCTGACTGACTAAGGAGTGTCCTGAGGTGAAGTATCTGGGAACTGTGACAATGCCATATGAGTCAGTGGTTCTCACATTTCGAAAGGAGAGTGGAGTGTCTGGAGGAGGTCTGCCAACTTGAAGTGAAGGGCCTAAAGGATGAGCTGTGGGGAGAGTCTGAGGGAGCTGGGTGTCTGTAGCCTGCTGAAGTGGAGGCACGGGTTTACCTAGCAAGAGCCTGCACCTGCCTGGAGGGATAACGGAGCCAACCTGTTTTCTGCAGTCACCATTGATACGACAGAAGGAACAGCCACAAGCTGCCTCTTGGGAGCTTTAGGCTGAACCTCAGGAAAAATAAAATGGACTAGGAGGAGCGTTGCCATGATCTCCACCTTTGGAGCTCTTCAAGTTTCAGCGCCGCAAAGTCACGGCCAGCCTGGAGGCTGGACTAGAGACCCCCTCGCAGCAGTCTCTTTCCCAACAGGCCTGTGCCTTGCCACATGTCATATGAGAAGAGACTAAGCTGGAGGAGAGGGTCTCTACATCACAGGACAATTCAGGGTGGAAGGAGGGTCAGGAGGTCTCTGGTGTTGCACTGGCTCCAAGCAGGGCCAGCTCTGAGGTCAGACCAGCTTGCTCGCTAAATGCCAGAATCCGGAGAAAGAGTTTACACATGAACCAGGCATCTGTGCCGCCGTTACAGAAATGGAGACAAGGCCTTTGACCAGCTCCCTGAACACAGCTATTGGTACGTCATGCCCCCTGAGAACATCCATCCTCCCGGGAACATCCATCTTCTTGTCCAAAGGAGTGGGATCCTTATGCAACTATCCTGCCATATCTCCAGACCATGGGGTGCTTTACACTGTAAACAGAACTGAAGGAAAGCCTCTGACTTGGGTACTGTCAACTGAATTGCTAAAAGAGGGGAAGATGGAGGGATCTCGGAGCTTCCAGGTTCTTCCTGAAGATAGAAGGCCTCAGATATAGGAACAGAAGATAACAGTTTTGAACTAGCCTAGGCTTTAGATCATTTCACATGTGATGGCTCTGCTCCATCCTTTCAGTCATTGGCACCCAGAAACCTCATCTGCTTTTCCTTCCTCTCCTCCCAAAAGCTGATCAAGTGATGGGAAGAAAGGAAGGAGAAAGGCCCTAGGCCTCTGTGACTCACCTGGGCTCTGGCACTTGGAGGGCCACAGTGTCATCCATTGTACACCCCATAAAGAATCAAGCTGGGAAGTGACTCTTCACGTACAAGTGAACAAGGTCGATGGACAGGCAAGGCTGTGTCTGGAGACCAGTACACCTAGAGCATCGATCAAGCTGGGGCTGAAACTCAGGCCTGGTCTTCAATGGTCACCTGGGCCCATGGACAGAGGTGTGGATGGACCCCCCAGGGTCCTGAAGGCCTCTGGATGCTCTCAGGGCCCTGACACTGCCCCCATGTGATCCCACCTGCCAGTGCCCTCAATAGGCCAAGTTCTCATTCCCGCATGTGCAGGGTCTGTGCTCGGCTACTCTCCTTCCCCGCTTCTGTGCAGATCTGGGAGACCACAGTTTCATGGTGACTACAACCAAGGCTGAAACTGGTCTTCCCATCCCTGACCAACTTTTCCTCTTTTGGGAGTACAAGGTCCAGGTGAGCCTCAGACTGGGTGGCACAGTTAGAAGCTGACCCACACACAAGATCCCGCCTAACCTGTTGCATGTCCCATAGAGAACATCCACACATCTGACCTGCTCTGGTAGCAAGCAGGGCATCCTCCACTTCTCGCCTTCCCTGTTAGTCTCGCCTAAAGATGTTGTATCTCCGTCAGTCACAAAAGCTGTGGGAGCTGTCCTTTTCCGTCTTGGCTCTTGCTCCCCTAACGTCACAGCTTTGCGATGGCATGTTGTCCTCCTGCTGTCTGTGCTCCAGGCTGTGGGCTTTGGTGCACATTAGGCCTGTAGCACCTCAGATGTGGCACCAGGGCCAAGGGCAGATTTGTCACATGGACACCTGATACCAAAAGATTGGCCCTCTTTGTGTGGAAAGGCTTCACAGCCGATGTGTGCTGGAGTGGATGGCAGGAGGCAACATAATGATGAAGGAGGTTCTCACAACGAGAGCAAAAGCTGCAGTCCCCAAGACCAGACAGAAAACGGCCTTGGGCTGTGCAGCGCTGGCAGGAGAGGGGTTTGCTGTCCCAGGTGACTCTTGCAGCAATGCGTGAGGCCTGTGACAGAGGTGAAGCCGATCTCCAAGAAGGACAAGCTGCTGCTGAGAAAGTCCCCGGGGGAGGACAGCCTGTCATCCAGCCACACTGTGGACATCATGCTGGGGGCTGACTGGCTAGATAGCAGCTCTGCAGAGAAGTACCTTAGGGTCCTGGAGGGCAAGCAGCTGAGCATGAGCCAGCCATGCAGCCTCGCAGCAAAGGCCAGCAGCCTCCTGGGCTGCATTAGGAAAAGCATTGCCGGCAGATGGAGGGAAGTTAACCTTCTCCTCCACTGAGCACCGGTGGGCCACATCTGGAGTGCTGTGTCCAGTGCTGGGCTCCCCAGTGCAAGAAAGTTGTTGACCTGCTAAAGCAAGGCTATCAAAGGGCCACAAAGCTGATTTAAGGGACCGCAGCATCTTCCATAGGACGGAAGGCTGAGAGGTCTGGGACCGTTAAGCCTGGAGAAAAAATTGCTCAGGAGTGTGGAGTAATAGGGCACGGACTGTGGCAGGGCTTCAGGCCAAAGACCTTTATTGTTAGCGTAGCGTGCTTTTTATACAAATACAGCCCGTTCACGCACCTAAAAGTGCTACCCGGTTGGCTATTGCTTTAAGTCCACGCGACTCTCACAGAGGCAGGATTGGTCGCCTCTGTATGTCCACGCGCTCCTTTGCTTCTTCTTAGTTGTTTACCACAGCTCCTTCTCTTCAAGGTTGAGCCCTGCAGGTGTCCGGCTGTTTACCAGCTTCTCAATGCCACAGCTCCTTCTCCTTAAGGTCGAGCCATGCAGGGTGATCCCAATATCAACCCCTTTTTGTTTATCTATAAACAAAACCTGATGGTTCATTCGCAACCCGAGGACTGTGAGGAAGATGAACCATCTGTACACTCTTCTATCGTCCTGCACCACGAACTCAGCCCAGCAGTCGGTAGGTGCCAGCTTTACGTGGGCGTCCCCACGGAGGCAACGGTGGCCTTGCCGTACACCGGCCCACTGCCCTTTGGGAAATCCCGGTATTTATACATTTGCAGAGGAACGAGTTTCGACACACGTGGCCAGCGAGTGTCAGAACACGCCTTGGTTGCCACCTTTCAACACAGAGAGCCTATGGCATACGCGCCCGCTGGCCAGACGTGCTGCACGTGCCCCAGCCACCCTGTCTGTTGGTTCGTAGGCTTTGTTCACGCGGCATATTACCGTAATCCAGCAGTCACATATCAACCATGCTCAAGCCAATAGCAGAATGTTATAAGGCAAACAAAATTGTGAATTGTGCTTTATATTCCTCCGTTACTGCATGTCTTCCCCATCCTCCCCTAACCTTGATCAACTTTCTTATCTCTTGGGCTGTTTTCTCTCACCCAGCATAGTATCTGTTTCTTACCCAGCCATCCATTTTCTGATATTCTAACTGCAGTTTTCTCACAGGCCAAAATTCCATCTGTTAACCCCTCCGTATGTATACGATAATTGGCGATAATTTCCATTTCTGCCGACAAGCTAACTATTGCTTTTTCTAGCTGAGATAAACGTCTGAGTCCCAAACAGGATTCCAATTGAAGTTTACAATGTATTACATTATATACATTAACCACTCTGCTAGACTTAGGCTTGCGGTCATACAAGGATATGTAGGACAGAAGGTTACACTTCATCACACGAATCAGATGAACATATTTCACATAGCTGTACTACTCCTCGTGATGGGAAAAGCGCCCGTACAAAGCTATGATAACCTTTATTATATCTCACCAAGGGATTTGTAGTTATAGAGTGCTTTGCCCTAAAAGCTTTCCATGTTCCTCTAATGATACCGCTAATTTCAGTCTGATTAATTATCTGTGTTATAAATGATTTAGTCCCAAACAGGATTCCAATTCAAATGTACAATTTATTAAGCGAATAGAGGCAAGCAAACAGCGCTGGGTGCGCCGGGAGTCTCCGCTCCACCAAGACGCACGCGGTACAGCTCCTGTTCCTGGTTTATATCCTGTCCGTTAATACATATTCATGAACAGGCGTGTCTTCTTTGGCGCATGCCCTCTTCTCCTTCTAGGATCTTCTCGAATCTTCCTCAGCGTGATCCTGTTCGCTAATACATATTCATGAATAGGCGTGTCTGCTAATACATGTTAATGAACAGGCGTGTCTTCTTCAGCGCATGCCCTCTTCTTCTGCTAGAGTCTTCTCGAATCTCCCTCGGCGTGCCCCCAGGATGACCCCAAACCGTATGCATGCACTTTCTTTACACAATACTATGCGGTCAGTGGTCAAACTGGTTTGAGCTGATATACCAGCCAAGTAGTTTAACTTTCTCCTGTAAAATACCCCTTTTTATGGTGCAGGAGAAATCCATAAAAGTCCAGAAGCTTACACTTCATCACACGAATCAGATGAACATATTTCACAATCCCCCATCTTTTTCTTTATAGTATTGATTCGTGTTTTCGTTTCCAATTGAGTACTGCAGATATCTGCATTCCTTGTATAACCGAGTAGATTAATCTAGTAACAATTCCCCACATATCCCCAATACAACTATCCCGATTTTAGTAAGCCAATCACCACCCATAAAATCTCCCCAAAATCCTCCTAGATTGATTCCATTCCAAGTTTATCTCTCAGGAGGCCATTCGTTATACACCTGGACTCCTAGTCGCTCTCCCTAATTTATGGGTAACAGGAAAAAACTAGGTTTTATTGTTGATTACACGTACGGGCTGTACAATTAGAAAAGGTCCTCAGTTTTCCCATTTTTCTGGGGTAAACCCCAGCTGGACTTGTTCCAATATTGACTACAGTTATTTGCCGTAGTCAGAGTCAAGGAACTCACCCCAAGTAGAACTAGAAGAGGTCCGGTCAGGGCCATAGTGGTCGGCGGTCACAGCCCAAAGGGGTTGCAGCCCTTGGCAGACCCTTTTTAAGCCGCAACACCAGTTCCCCTCCGGTCTTGCCCTCTTCCTTCCTTTAAGGGGGTGCTTTCTTAGTACCCAAATTAATTGAGCACTGCTTGTGAAGGCCAGAGCTTTGCTAGATCAGTGGTTTGTCCAGACCTGAGCACTTGCCCGAGCCTGGCGATCCTCTTTATTTGCAAGGCTTTATGGCTACAGAAAACTGCCAGTTAGCCTGCAGTTCTTACAAATAAACACCACCTTCTACACCAAGGACAAATTCTAGTTCCAGCTCCTTTTTCCTGTTCTTCTTTTGCCAACAACTCCTTCCGATGATACTCGTTTGGAGTACCCATTGTTGTTTCCTATTACCCTTTCCCATTGTTTTCCAAACTTGGGGATTACTTATATTGCTCTCCATAGCTTCCCATGGCCATCGTTCACCTCGATTTGTTCCACCACAAACGTAACAATTAGTTATATTCAATGACTTAGCAATGTTTTCAGCAAGATTTACAAGTAGATTTTTAGCAACTGTGGGAATTTCATGTTTCACTCCTGTTTCTATTACAGGAGTAGCCGCAATAAAATTCCCACAGCAATTTAGTCAGATGTGACCTTCCACTCCTTCCCTGGACCTTTCACTCGTGACACATGTGTCCATCCTTTTTCAGCAGTTCTCACAGCTGTTTCTGTAGTGAATAAAACAAGGAAAGGTCCTTCCCAGAGGGGAGATAGGTTTCCTTCTTTCCATGTTTTTATCAGAATTTTATCTCCTGGTTCTAACTGATGAATTGCAAATCCTAAAGGTGGTGTTTGGGCCACCATCCCAATCTCTCTTCATTCTTTTAATCTTTTTCCAATGGTAATTATATCTTGTTGGATACTATGATCCTCAATTACATTGTTCCCCAGAGGCATTCCTTGAAAATAAGGCATGCCATAGAACATTTCATATGGCGATATTCCAGTCTCACTGTATGTTTTTGTTAAGTGCCAATGGTAAACGTTTCGTCCAGGGCATTTGTGTCTCAATCATTAATTTAGCCAATTGTTGTTTTATTGTTTGATTCATTCTTTCTACCTTCCCTGAGCTTTGTGGGTGCCACAGAGTGTGGTATTCCCACTGAATACCTAATGATTGACATAATAGTTTTATTATTTTAGAAGTAATGTGTGTGCCCTGGTCAGAATCAATGTACTGGATTATCCCATATCTAGGTATCAAATGTTCTAATAAAATTTTTACCACCATCTGTGCCGTAGCTCGTGCTACAGGGTACGCTTCTACCCACTGTGTTAAATGATCTACTATTACCAATAAATATTTTATCCTCCCTACCTTAGGCAATTCAGTGAAATGGACTTGTACTTTCTCAAAAGGTCTGTAAGCTGTTTTTCTCCCTCCCGTGGCTGCTTGTCGAAACACTGTCTTATTTACCTTTTGACAAATTAAGCAACCTTGTGTAATTTGCTTTGCTATTTCAAAAATTCCAATACAACCAAATTGTTTAAGAAAATGATCACTTAACGCTTTTGTACCCCAATGTGTTTGTGCATGCAAACGTTCTAATAATCGCCTGGTGTAGGCTTTTGGCAGCATTTCTCGCCCATCGGGCAGTGCCCATTTTCCTTGTTCTAATTTAGCTCCTATTTTCTTCAATTTTGTTTGTCCTTCTGGGGTAAACTCCTTCTCTCTTTCCTCTCGTCCTTCTTTGCTGGTGTCCTCCTTTGTTTGTATGACATTAATTTTGGCAACTTTAGTCCTCAAGGCTGCTTCCTGGGCCTCTTTAGCTGCTAAGTTATTTCCTCTAGTTCGGTAATCACCAAAAGTCCCTTTTGGTGTCCCCTCACATGTACCACTGCTATCTCCTTTGGTTCTCTTAACGCCTTTAAAATTTTTACTATTAATTCTTGATGTATTAAATTCCTCCCGTGAGTATTAATCCAACCTCTTTCTTCCCAAATTTTTCCAAAAGTGTGGACCACCCCATATGCGTATTTAGAATCTGTAAATACAGTCCCGCTTCTTCCTTTTAATAATTCCAGGGCCCTACATAGGGCATACAGCTCACAAGCCTGAGCTGACCATGATGGACTCAGAGGTCCTGATTCCACAATTTCTAAGTCCTTATTAATTATTGCATATCCCGATTTTCTCTTCCCTTCTACCACTCGGGAGGAGCCATCTATAAACAGCGCTTCTCCATTTTACAACTCAGCATCTCTTAGATCTGGTCTCACCTTAGTCTGGGTCTCAATTACCTCTAAACAGTTATGTTGTAATTCCTCTGATGGTTCTCCAAACAAAAATTGTGCTGGACTCTGAGCAGAAGTCACCCTCAGTTCTAAGTCAGGGGAGTCTATTAGTATTGCTTCATACTTTAGGGTCCGGCTGTCCGTTAACCATTTTTCCGCTTCTTGTTGTAAAACATTTCTGACATTGTGTGGGGTATACACTTTTAAAGGAGCACTAAAGGTAATCTTCCTAACTTCCTCTATTAATAATGCTGTAGCAACCAAAGCTTGGAGACAAGCAGGCCATGCTCTGCTTACTGGATCAAGTAACTTAGAACAATGCCCCATGGGTTTTTTGGATTCCTGCCCAGTCTTGAGTAAGAACTCCATATGCTGTCTGGCTTGATGTATTCACAAAGAGATAGAAAGGTTTTTCTAGATCTGGGAGGCTCAATACAGGTGCTTGTATTAATGCCCTTTTTGCTTCCTCAAATCTCTGATCAACTTCAATAAACCACTTAAGTTGGTTATTAGTTAATTTTTCATATAAGAATTTTACTTTATCACTATAATTTTCAAGCCATGGTCTACAATATCCTACTAATCCCAGTATTTGCCTAATTTCCGTTTTAGTCTGTGGGGGTCTTAAGGATAGAATCCCAGATACCCTATCAGGATCTAACTTCTTCCTTCCCTTACTCAGCCAATGTCCTAAATATTTTACTTCTTGTTCTACAAACTGTAGCTTTGATCGGGACACCTTTAATCCCTTTTCCCCTCGAAAATTTAACAATTTAATGGTGGTTTTTCGGATCCCCTCTTCAGTTTCTCCTGCTACTAATGAATCGTCCACATATTGCAATAATTTTACCTCCTTAGGTATTGTGAAATCTTGTAGAATTGTTTCTAAAGTTTGTCCAAATAGATTTGGTGACTCCGTAAACCCTTGTGGTAACACAGTCCATCTTAATTGTTGTTTTTGTCCTGTTTCGGGGTCCTCCCACTCAAAGGCAAAATAATCTCTGGATGCCTCATCCAGAGGACAGGCCCAAAAAGCATCTTTCAAATCTATTACACTATACCAAGTATGTTTGGGAGATATATGACTCAATAAAGTATAAGGATTTGCCACCACAGGGAATTTAGTGATTGTTCGCTGATTTACAGCTCTTAAGTCCTGCACCATCCTGTATGACCCGTCCGGCTTTTTTACGGGAAGAATGGGCGTGTAACGAGGTGACATACATGGTTCTAGGGTTCCTTTTTCCAAAAGTCTGTCAACTACAGGTTTTAATCCTTTTCGACCCTCCATAGGTATAGGGTATAGCTTGATTCTAATTGGGCGGTGCGGATCTATTATTTGAACGCTTATGGGGTTCATTTTGTCTTTCCAGTTTCCCCTTCCTTATACCACACTGAGAGGTTAATAGCTTCTTCATCCTCTTGTGTTAAAGTGTATAATTTAATCTGCAATTTGTCCCCTTGACTCTGAATGCTCAAGTTTAACTTCAAAATCAAATCCCTTCCTAATAAATTGTATTCCGCTTCAGGGAGCAAAAGTAAATCATTAAGACAAATTTTCTTTTCTGTTTCTACTTCTACATCTTTCAATATATTTACTTTAAAAGGCTCTCCTTTTGCTCCTGCTACTGACACGTAACTCTTCCCTTTTTCTATTCCTTTTGGAAGTTTTTGAATGGTTGACTTTTCGGCCCCTGTATCCACTAAAAATAAAACTTCCTCTTTATGGGGACCAATCAATAATTTTATCAAGGGCTCTGTTGATGTTGAAGTCCCCAGAAGATAGAGCCCCCGACACCCCTAATCTTCTTTGAACATCTTCTCATCTTGTTCCCGCTGACGGCAGTTCTTCTGAACATGTCCCCTCTTGTTACAGTAGTAACAGACGGGAATTGTAAATCTTCCTCGATAAGGCTGTCCCCGGGGTGTCTGCTCTATTCTTTTTTCCCTTTTCTCTCCAGGAGTCGTCTTATTTTTCTGACTTTCCCTTACTGCTGCTACAAAAATTTTTGCTTTTGCTTTTTGTTTTTCTTCGTCCCTCCTAACATAGACTTTCTGGGCTTCTCTAAGTAACTCCTCTAATCCTCTTTCTTGCCAATCCTCCAATTTTTCTAATTTCCTTCTTATATCCCCCCAGGATTTAGCTACAAATTGTGTTCTAAGGAGTGCGGTCCCAGCCACTGTATTCGGATCAATTCCAGAATACATTGGTAGGTTTTTCCTCAACCTCTCCAACCATTCTGTTGGAGATTCGTCTTTCCCTTGTTGTTCATTAAATGCTTTAGTAATGTTTTGCCCTCGGGGAACCGCTGCCCTTATTCCCTGTATGATTAACGTTCTCAAATCCCTCATATTTTGTCTTCCTGGGGGTTGTTGATGATCCCAGTGGGGATCCACATTTGGCCATTTCTGATCTCCCGGGGGTCCTGCCTGACTCTGTCTTTCCCAAATTCTCATTCCAGCTTGTCTAATCATTCCCCTTTCCTCAACAGTGAATAGGATCCCTAAAATGGACTGTATTTCTTCCCAGGTATAAGTATTGGGGCCTAGGAATTGGTCCAATTTTTCAGCTACTCCGAGGGGATCATCTAATAGGGTCCCCATTTCTTTCTGGAAATTTCTCACGTCTGTGGTATTTAATGGGACTGCCACAAACCCCATGCCTCCCTGATTGCCTCCGAGGGGTACTTCTCGTAAGGGATATAGAGAAGCTCCCTCAGATACAGCAGTCCTACTTCTCGTACATGCAGCCGGAGGTCGATCTAATTCCGGTGCTGTTGGTGGTGGAGATAGGGGCAACGGTGGTACAGAGAGAGGTACTACGGCCACCGGAGGGGGAGCCGCCGCCGGAGATGGATTATTAGAACATGGAGGCGGTAGGTTATCCAGTGGCTCCCATTTATCATCTTTTTCCTTTTCACTTTTCCCCTCTTCTTCTTCCTCAAACTTTTCATCTGTTTTTAATGTAAGTATTGAGGCTGGAAAAGAATGTAAAGTTCTGTCCCATAATCCTGCATAATCACTTTCCTCCTGACTAAAAGGTTCCTTTGAATTAACATCTATATTTAAGGCCTGGCAGACCCAGTCTTCAAAAGATCCAAAAACGGGCCAAAAGACATGTGGTCTCAAACGTTCTTTTGGCCATTCTACCATACAATATTGAACTAATTTTTATTTACTTTTTCCTTTTCTGGGGCCCCTATCATTCCAATTTTCAATCATTATTCCTAATGGACTCTCCGGAGGTATTTCTAGTAATTCGCTCCCTTTCTTGTGGTCCTGGGGTCTCGATTTCGTCTGACCCATCTAGGAATTTTTACTGTGGCAATTCCTACAGCCCTTGGCTACCAGTAAGAGTGTCTTGCAGGGGGTTTAGGACCTATCACCCACCCACGAATCCTATAAGAATCACTTCGGTCCTTCACCGGCCAAGTCCCTCGCGGGAGATTGGAACCGCGGTTAGAAGACCTCCACAATCGCTTCGGAACGAGGTTCCGTCTCAGTCACACTCTTACACACACAGGCAACCGAATCCTACCCAACCGAACGGTATACACCTTAAATACTTACGACTCCGTCGTCTTCGTTCGGATCTTCGCGCGCAGAATTACGGGCAAAATAAACTGCTGCAGCCGGCAAGGGAGCTCATAAAAAATCAAATTCTTTGCTTGCCCCTATTCAGGTTCAGGATGGCGTTAGTCCCGACCCGACCCGATCAGGAGCCACCAAAAGGTGGGGCGCCCCTCCTAGATCAAGTCAGAATTCAGGAACCAAGACCATCCCGGACGAGCCCCCAATTGTTATAAATGATTTCGTCCCAAACACGATTCCAATTCAAATTTACAATTTATTAAGCGAATAGAGGCAAGCAAACAGCGCTGGGTGCGCCGGGAGTCTCTGCTCCACCAAGACGCACGCGGTTCAGCTCCTGTTCCTGGTTTATAACCTGTCCGTTAATACATATTCATGAACAGGCGTGTCTTCTTCGGCGCATGCCCTCTTTTCCTGCTAGAGTCTTCTCGAATCTTCCTCGGCGTGCCCCCAGGATGACCCCAAACCTTATGCATGCACTTTCTTTACACAATACTATGCGGTCAGTGGTCAAACTGGTTTGAGCTGATATACGAGCCAAGTAGTTTAACCTTCTCCTGTAAAATACCCCTTTTTATGGTGCAGGAGAAATCCATAAAAGTCCAGAAGATTACACTTCATCACACGAATCAGATGAACATATTTCACACCTCTAAGTATGGATCTGCATGTGGCCCACAATCTAGTAATGTTTCTTGCATATGGACCACCCCTGATCATAAAAGACGTTTTAAACAATGGGTGAAGAGACCCCATTATACCATGTCATTGGAACCAGACAGGCTATGGAATTGTATAAACAAGATAAATTGTTACAATATGGATGATTATCTATGGATACCGTTTGCCTCAGACCTCCATCACGCCTTAAGAAGTATATGCCTGTGCCACAATTACAGTGCTCCAATCCCTAGCTTACAGACAGCATGTCAGATAGAATCCTCTAAACACATGGCTAGTAAATGTAGGATTCCTTCCCAACATTATAAAAAACGGATGCAAGACTCATGAGCCAGTAGTAAAGAGCACAAGTACCACTCTAATGTATCCTGCACTGCTTGAGACCGTATGGGTATGTTCTAATGAAGAGATATCAGATTACAGTCAACCCTATTGGGATGGGTTAGAATGCACTTTAGGAATTCCACAAGTTTATCTCCCATAATAGCTTTTAATCATACTCAGGAGTCATTCACTGTAGTCATTAATGAAACCAAGAGGGTACAGAACAAAGAGAAATGTATTGCCCTCCGTGTCACGGCCAAGCTATTATACAGCAGGGATGAGAGTAAGCTTAGCAATGGGATTGTTTTGGACTTCTTCGGCTGTGATAATTGAAAATTGATTATATCTAGAAAATCTACCATGGCAAGGAGAGACTCTAGCTAATTGTATGCAGCCAGCCAGCAAGGCTAAGCAACACCCAGCTTGTACCCACGAGCAGCCTCACAGATGACTTTAGAAAATCAATTAGCATTGAATATGGTACTACTAAAGGAGAACAGCGTTTGTGGATGGCTGAATAACACCTATCCTGGCAAAACCTGCTGTCAATTCCAAATGTGTCCGCTACTCTGCATCAAGCTAGAGATGAAATGCAAAAAACTGTGGACCAAACCCATGAGCTCAATGAGAAGATGAAACCAAGCAACTGGCAATGAACGAGGTGGATTTAAAATATTTTCAGTTGGCTCAGATTAAAAGTTAGTGGATGGGATCATAGTCTAACCCAGTATGTATTAATGTTTATCATAATTGTTATTGTTATTGTCCGTATTTGATTGTCACGTGTGAAATCTATGATAACTAGAGCTGTAACCATGCGTGTTAAGAGGATCCACATCTATGATCCTGAATACATCCCTTTAATACCATCCCCTATTATAAATTGCGACGAGCGAGGGAAGGCAAGCAGTCGACTCAATATGAGTGATAAGGCAAGCTTCAACTTTATTGCAAAACCTTACACATATTTATACACTAAGTTCTACCTTATGCATACTTGTCTTACAATCATTGGCTTAGCCCTAAAGATTGCATTATCATACTCCTCCTACTTGCGGTTACTGCTACGTGGTCCGGGTTCCATCCTGTTTTTCTTATACAGTGCTGCTTCTTAGCTGTTTACCACAGCTCCTTCTCCTCAAGGCCGAGCCCTGCAGATGTCCAGCTGTTTACCAGCTTCCCAATGCCACAGCTCCCTCTTCTCAAGGCCGAGCCGTGCAGATATCTAGCTGTTTACCAGCTTCTCAATGCTGCAGCTCCTTCTCCTTAAGGTCGAGCCGTGCAGAGTGATCAAAACATCTCCCCCTTTTTGTTTTTGTATAAACAAAACCTGATGGATCATTCGCAACCCGAGGACTGTGAGAAAGATGGACCCTCTGTACATTCTTGTATCGTCCTGTGCCACGAACTCAGCCCAGCAGTCGGTAGGTGCCAGCTTTACGTGGGCGTCCCCACGGAGGCAACGGTGGCCTTGCCGTACACCGGCCCACTGCCCTTCAGGAAATCCCGGTATTACACATTTGTAGAGGAACGAGTTTCGACACACGTGGCCAGCGAGTGTCGGAACTCACCTCAGTTGTCACCTTTTAACACAGGGAGCCTATGGCGTATGCGCCCGCTGGCCAGACGTGCTGCACGCGCCACAGCCCTCCCGTCTATTGGTTCGTAGGCTTTGTTCACACGGCATTTTTTCATAAATCGGCAGTCACATATCAACTTATGCTTAAGTCAATAGCAGAATATTACAAAGCAAAACAAATCTAGCTGTACTACTTCTAGTGATATAAACTACTCCTAGTGATAGAAAAAAGGTACTTGTATAAGGGTATGAAGACCAATATTATATCTTACCAAAGCATTTGTAGTTAGAGAGCACTTTGCCTCAAAAGCTTTCCACGTTCATCTCATGATACCGCAAATTTCAGTGTGATTTACCCCTACTTTTTCTTTTGACTGAGGTGGCATCCAGATTGCGATGACACCTGATAGTGTCATGATGTGTCCAACGATGACGATGGCGACTGCCGCACCCATGGCCTCACCCACTTCGAGGCACCTGCAAAGTGGGTAAAACCATGGGTAAAACCATGGGTAAAACAGCCACCACCGTCAACCTCGTCCCCTGGTTAGCAGTTGAAAAGGTCCTTTCTCCTTCCTCAAATAATTTAGCACATATAAGGCTTTATTCAAACGTTCTTAGGGTAATGTGGTAGCCTCTCCCCCTTTTTGTTTTGAGCGTGATTATCTAACAAAGCTCATTCATTGGGTGTGTAAGATACTTGTTGGAGTTATTCGCTAGCCAAGCATTCTTTACTACCTTTTGAACCATTCCTTGTAGACAATGCAATAAACATGGTACAATAAGCATTAGTATTAAGATAACAAGTACTATAACAACTGCCCCTTTTATTAAGTCTTGTAACCATCCACTTAGGCCCAAACTTGACAGCTATGATTCGAGGTTTAGTGAACTTGTCTGTAACCTGTCTGTTAAGTCCTTCAGTTTTTGTAATTGTTGAGTTACCGACTGTGATGTATCTGTTAAATTCATACAACACATGCCATCAAACTCCTCACACCCGTGCCCTTGGGCCAAAAGTAGGAAGTCGATAGCTGCCCTATTTTGCAATGTCGCATGCCTTATTGAGTCAGTTTCCATTAACAAAGCACTGAGTGTTGCAGAAGTAGCATTGGTTTGTTTCGCTAGCCAACATCCCAATTTATTTAAAGTGGTTAAGCCTTGGGCAGCAGCGACCCCAGGGGCAAGGAAAGAGGTTAGTATGGTTTTGTCCGCAGTCCAAAAATCCAGTTGGTCATTGCACTCTTCCTGATATTTTCAAATCTGTCATCTTATTCTATGCCGTGGGGTAAGGTTCAATATCATAGAAGTGTTGGGAGTTAACAATGTTAGGTGCCCCAATGTGTAAGGACCACCTCTCAAACGGGAGGGAACACCGTGCCATGCACGATCACCACAAATCAAGAATATTCCTTTAGGGAGTCTCATTGGGACAATAGTAGAGCGCGAGATGTTGCTCGTTGTATAATTACACCAATTGGTAGCATTCTGAAAAATGGCTAACGTGGGGTTTACATCCTGTGACCTGGTATCGTCCTGTCCTGTATAATTAAAATATAAACAGGTAGGGGCTGTCATGCATCCTAAAATACCCAACTCCTGCGGTTCCAACAACTCCTGTGGTCCGTGTGTCATCCATCCGTCCCACTTATCCATAGCTGCAGAGGTGTTTGTTATTTTTTAAAAACAAGGTTAGGTCAGGGGTGGTCTTCTTTACCACCATTGTCGAATCATAGTCCCCTAAGGGCAGACCAACTAAGCATGTTGTAAACAGATTCTCAGCAGTGGATATAGATAAGCAAAGGTGGCCTTGGCCCGTTTGATTAGCTAGTGTAACCCAGATATTTTTTCTTGGTTGAACGGAAAACCACGCCTGAACCTGGCATATCAAACACGTGACTATCAGACTCACGAACAACGGGGTTTGCGTCCTGCGTCGGTAAAGGCTGTCATCCCATTCACTGGGGTCTCCGATCACATAGGCATTTCTTCAAACTGCTGATTAGCCAACAGTGACAATAATCTATCGGACGGATAGCTATTTGTAACCTGTTCTAAAAAATCAGAGATTGCGATCTGAAACTCCAGAGAACTGGCTAACAACCAATCTAAGTACTTTTGAGATACAGGAACATAAATTATTACAGGTTCTAATCCAGATATTTCTACAATTCTTTGTCTTCCCTTAATAATGAGTTGTGCAAATAATTCATATCTGGTGACCACTATTTTTCTGGGTTGATAGGAGAGAAAAACCCATTCTAATACTTTCAAACTGTTTGCTGTATTTCCTAACTGTACGGTCAATCCTAGTGGATATTGCCGTTCCCCTCCTGAATTAACTATCATAAGCGAGATACTCTCAGTAGGTGAACATCTGTGAGCATAGGTTGTTGCTATCTTC
Organism: Phaethon aethereus; assembly: GCF_964289735.1. Taxonomy (NCBI): domain Eukaryota; kingdom Metazoa; phylum Chordata; class Aves; order Phaethontiformes; family Phaethontidae; genus Phaethon; species Phaethon aethereus. Next base: position 29,747 of record NW_028113831.1, on the reverse strand, counting down.
TCAGTAATTTTCTGCAAAGCCTGGTGTTGATCCTCGTCCAGTTGACGTCGCTCTGGAGCCTCCACCGAAGACTCCAGGAGCGGCATCAATGGCCTCAGATCATCATTAGTAATTCCGCAAATATTGCGAACCCACTGTATATCCCCCATTAATTTTTGGACATCAGAAAGATTTTCTATTTTCGCCTTAATCTTTATTTTTTGTGGGTGGACCACTGCCCTGGTAATAATCCAGCTCAAATATTGCCATGGTTCCTTCTTTTGAATTTTTTTCGGTGCTATTTTTAAACCCCGTTTTCCTAAATAGTGCTCTAAGTGCTGTAAAATGTGGTCTGCATTCAATTGTGTCCCTGCTATTAATATATCAACTATATAATGATACGTTATTAAATCTGGATACTTTTTCCACACCGGTTCTAGAGCCCATGCCACAAATGTCTGACACATCGTAGGTGAATTTTGCATTCCTTGTGGTAACACTACCCAATGATACTTTTTGCTAGCTCTCCTTTATTTACCGATGGTACCATAAAGGCAAACTTCTCTGCATCCTCAGCTGCTAAGGGAATGGTAAAAAAGCAATTGAAATATACTCTTCGATTCCCTGCAAAAGAAATGATACATTTGTGACAATAATTACGACGACATAGAACAAACCCACAACACCGTTTTACAAATATGGCATATTGAAGTTCCTGCTCTTGAACGTCCGGGGAGAGCCGCTGAGACAGTCAACGAGCCGTCATTCCGCATACAAAAGAGTGAAAGCATCAGCTGGCGGTACGTCGGAGTTGACTGCGTCCGTGGGACGTGTGACAAGGTCTTCAGGTCTTACTGCCGGCCGTACCGACCTGGTCGGTACCCACTTCGCTCCGTCCCCTCCCTCTCTGCCAAAGTCTCTTGTCTCATGCCTCGCCAATGTTGGGCAGGGTCGGATCTTGACTTGGGGGAAGGATCATCCCAGGCAGCCCCCTCCTGTTGCGGCACGCACGGGTCAGGAGGCGGGGGCCAAGGAGGACTCGCCACCTCCGTTGGTTGCGTTAGCGGGGGCGGGGGGCGGGCGGGGTGGGGGGGGAGGCGGGCGGGGGTTGCTCGTTCTCACCATTCCCAGCTCGGCCTCCCTTCTCTCCCGGGGCTGTGGCAGCGGCAGCTGCTGCCGCCGTCCGCTCTGATTTTATCCCCTTTATAGAGTCTCTGACTAATCGCCAGGTTGTTAACACTTTCGCGGCCGTATGATCCTCTTTAGAGGCTGCCTCAAACACCAATTTCCCTGCTTTCTCCCAGGTAGGTAACTCAAAAGCTGTTGCAGAGTCTGCTGCTAGCCCCTGGCTCTTCAAAACAGTCTCGAATAGCAATCGCCACGTTGTTGCTAGCTCCGCTGCTTGCCCATCTCCTTTCGAGACTCACCCCATTGATCTTTCACATGGGCACACAGGGGAACACTGAGTACATTGTTCTGGGCAACGTTGTCCCGTCTTGCCCTCACATACATCATCGTAGATCTGTTTCTCTGACTTATTTATGCAGCCGGTTTACTCGGTGCATCTGGCACCTCAGGAGGTGCAGTCAGAGTCGCTGAAGGTCCTGGACCCTCTGACTCAGTTAAAAAGGGATTGGTTGAAGACGGTTTAACAGCCTCCTCCATATCAGCTGCAGCTTTTCTCTCTGCCTTTAAGGCTTTTAATGTGGTTAACATCAACTTCCATGCCGTCACTAACTCTGCGGTGGTTTTATCTCCATTCCCAATATGTTCCTATAACATTTTTCCTATCTCCTCCCACGTCTCTGCCTTAAACGCCACGGACGCATCGGGGGGGTACCCTTTTTGGCACCAAATTAGAAGCCTTCTAAGTGTATATTCATCATATTTCAGTCCTCTCTTAGAGAGCATATGTGGCAGGAGTCTGACCATCGCCCCTTCTTCATGTGATGCGTTCTGCCTTTAGTTCTTTTAATGTCTCTAGGATCAACCTCCAGAGCGTCGTAAATTTTATACTGTCTTTGTTGCCTGTGCTATTCACTTTTCAGTTTTATATCTTTTCATGCAATTAATAACATCTCTCCAAGATTTCATTAATTTTTTTTGCTGATTTATCATCATCGATTACTAGATCCCACAATCAATCTCCATAAGAACGCCACTCGTCTACTTCAAACATACTTTCAGGGTCTTTAAAAGACCCTTTCGCTTTCCCTAACGTAATTAACCCAGCCAGATCTTTTAATTGGCTTACTCCCCGCTTTTCTAAAAAGCATTTTAAGATTTCGAACGCTACCTCTATTTCCATTGCGCGCTATGTTGACCTTCTTAATTATCCGGTCAATTATTTTTGCAGCCTTTTCCCATGGGTAGCCTTCTTTCGGACGGCGAACCCCTTCTTAATTATCCTGGGTTCAAGCACGGATCAGGCGCGCCGCGGCAGCGTCCGCCGATCTTCTGCTCCCTGGTCGCTGCTACCAGTGCTTCTCCGATCTCGCTGTCCGGTGAAAAACAAGGATGGGGTCCCTGTTCGGGCGCCACTTGCGACGAGTGAGGGAAGGCAAGCAGTCGACTCAATATGAGTGATAAGGCAAGCTTCAACTTTATTGCAAAACCTTACACATATTTATACACTAAGTTCTACCTTATGCATACTTGTCTTACAATCATTGGCTTAGCCCTAAAGATTGCATTATCATACTCCTCCTACTTGCGGTTACTGCTACGTGGTCCGGGTTCCATCCTGTTTTTCTTATACAGTGCTGCTTCTTAGCTGTTTACCACAGCTCCTTCTCCTCAAGGCCGAGCCCTGCAGATGTCCAGCTGTTTACCAGCTTCCCAATGCCACAGCTCCCTCTTCTCAAGGCCGAGCCGTGCAGATATCTAGCTGTTTACCAGCTTCTCAATGCTGCAGCTCCTTCTCCTTAAGGTCGAGCCGTGCAGAGTGATCCCAACAATAAATTACCAACCAACAAGAGAGGATGAAAACACAGGAAGGAGATGAATGCCTCGACCCACCTAAATACAAATTACACAATGTTCCTCTCAGTGAGTTGTGACTAAGGTCACAGGGTGGATAATGTGGGAAACCACTGTGGGTCTGTAGGGAGTAGCAGGGTTTGACTGGAGCAACACGCTCCTCTTCAAAAGCAACCCTGATGGGTTGCAGTCAGACAGTCTCATAACTGACTATTGTTGAGTGATGTCTGGGATGAGGCGAAAGCCTTGCAGCCTGATGTTCTACGGCAAGGCCACAAAGACCTCCATCAAACGTGAGTAAGCTGACCATTATTAATAACTGAAATTCTTATTAACTTTTCATTCCTATTGATCGATGCTATTTGAGTTATATAGTATCTATCGGTCTACAACAAATAAATGAATAAAAAATTAATGAACTGATTAAGTTTTTATTAATCAAATTAGTCTAAATCAATCATTAATAATTACTTATTAATAACAGTCGTTACCTATTAAGATCGATTATTTTATTTATTAGTATTTTGTGGTACTGCATTAACACTACTGTCCTCCAGTTACTTATCATGTATTTTTTTTTCTTTATCATCACTCTGATTTACTGTTGTAATTATCTACTATCAATTCATCATTATTAATTATCATTAATTACACGTGCTACACGACGGCTCTGTTCCTCACCTAGAACTTGTTATCAGTAAAGTAGTTCCTTATTAACGTGATCTTAATCCACTGGATGTTAATTCCAGTAAATATTAATCTGTATTGCTCTATCGCTAATCATTACTTCGTATATTAATTACCGGTTAATGAATTATTTATTACATTCATTAACCATAGGTCGGTGTATGTTAATCCATCAAGAATTAGCAGAGAGTGCCAGATCAGCATTTGTCCTAAACCTGCTCTCCCCACTCCCTCCTCCCAAACCGCCCGCCTGCCCTCACCCCGGAGAGTTCTGTGTCAAGACACCCACACGCACCCTGCACACACCCCGTTTCTTTTTGATTGTCATTTTTTTAGCTATTTATTTATCTAGCCTCCCTCCCCCTAACCTTTTCTTACTCTTCTCTCTCACCACCGGGGACCGGGGACCGGGGACCAGGCAGAGGCGGCGGTGCCCAGCCCCAGCCGCCCGCCCTCCCCACCCCACCGCAGCGAGCCCCATTGCTACAAGGCCGCCAGAAGTTAATCTGCTTATGTGTAAACGTGGTGGCAGCTGAGGTATGTTTAAGAATACTGGTAAGTGTTGCTAGAAACCTACAAATATTTTCCGGGTGTTAACCGCGGGGTGCCAGCTTTGTGGGCCTACCACCCAGCACCCAGCTCTGCGCAGGTCTGGAATAAACCGGTATCTCGTCTCGGTGTGTGAGACTGGCCTATCGCACGCCGGGAAACGAAACCGCCTTTTCGGACACCACCATCAGCAAAGCAGCGACCCCGCTTTGCCTGAGGCTGCTGGGCCTGTCCTCTGGGCGCTGCTCACCACTGGAACGCATCCCGCTGGCGACGGACACGCCGACGGCCGCTAGCGAGAGGCGCGGCCCACCTCTCCGGCAGCCGGAGCCCGGCCTCGGGGACGCAGGTCTCTGCCCAGGCCGAGGCACGGGGCTGCTGCTTTCCCAGGGACGGCTTCAACCGGGAGCCGAGCCGAGCACATCGCCCGCAGGCGGACACCGAGGCGGGCCACAGCGCAGGCTGTAGCAGAGAAGGCGGCGTTGTCCACAGCGTTACCAGACTTTTTCGTTTCTTACTGCGTGCACACCCGCCACACACGCTCCCAAACCGGCCCCGGCACGAACCCCTCGCCCGCGGCCACACGCACACACGGAGACACCCCCCCTCCCCCTTCCGCCAGCAGTTTTGCCGGCCCGGGGAAGGAAGGAAGGCGGGAGACTTTAGGACCCCGCGGCGTCCCTGCCGCACCCGTGCCCCCCTCCCGCCTTTCGTCCTCAGTCCGTCGGTCGGCCAGTCCGTCGGTCAGTCACCCTGCTGAAGGTATGCGAGGCACAAAGCGGGGGTATTGTTTAGGCTCTGTCAGGAGTCAACGAGGCGCAAGCCTGAGGGAAGGAACAAGGCAACCGCAAAGGGAACGCAACTGCCGACCTTTGAGTGAACTATCGTAAGTAACATCTAATTAACATCGACTCGGCATAGCACAAGCCTGCCCTCCGGTAGGGGAAGACCCCTACCCACAGAAGCCCCTTCCTCACGGGGCACGCGCAGTAAAAAAGGAGGACGCTGTCGCCGTGGAGACGAGGCTTGCGGGAACCAACAGGCGCAAGGGCGCCTGCGCCAGCTCTCAAGAAAATAACGGTGACTTGTTGCTCGGAGCGTAGAAATATTTTCCCTGCGTTAACCGAGGCGCGCCAGCTTTGTGGGCCTACCACCGGCACCCAGCTCGGCGCAGGGGCGGAAGAAAAGCCGCCGTCTCGACTCCGTGTGTTTCCCGGCGCTCTGCGCACCGGGTGACGGAACCCGCGTTTGGCACAACAGCCCCGCTGCGCGCGGGCCGCCGCCGCCGCGCGGTGAAAACCAACGAACGCGAACGGCGGGGGAGGTGAAAAACGAAAAGAGAAAAAAAAAAACCCAACCCAACCGACCCAAACAGAAACCTCCGAAAAGCGCCGCCATCCCCCCTCCCCCAGCCAGCCTCTGCGCCAGGCTCCCTCCCCCGCCGCCGGGGGGGCCGGTTGCCGGGCAGCGGGGCACGCGCGGCTGCAGCCCCCCTTGCCCCCCGCTGCTCCGGGGCGCCGGAGAGTCTCCGGCCGGGGGGGGCCGCACCCACCGGCCTGCGGGTCCGGAGCTGCAGCGCAGGGAGGGGGAGCGCGCGCGCGCGGGGGGGGGTGGCTGAGTGAGTCTGAGCGCGCGTGTGTCGCGGGGGGGGGCGGTGTCTGCAGGATCGCGGGCGCAGACCTTAATATATTTATTTTTAACAACGGCTTGTTTAGCCTGGGGAAGTGGAGGGTCAGGGCACTGCAGTAGCTGCAGCCTGCAGCTGCTTGAAGAATGGTTTTGTGATAAATGATTTAGTCCCAAACAGGATTCCAATTTAAGTTTGCAATTTATTAAACAAATAGAGGCAAGCAAACAGCGCTGGGTGCGCCGGGAGTCTCCGCTCCACCAAGATGCACACCTTCACTTCTTACAGTTCCTTCCTTTATACTTCTCTAGGCTTCGTTTCTTGCCTTTCTCCGCCTTTTTCTTGGAAGATGACTCTTTCTTTAAGTACGTCACCACTTCCCCGGTCTGCGCATGCTTCATCTTTTTCTAGGTGGTCGTCCGGTGGTCGTTTGGAGGAAGATGCTCCTCTTCGTCAGTGCACTCTACATGACCTCTCTGTTTGTGCAGGCGCTCCGTTATTCTACTTATATTATGCTACCTTATTTGGCTATACATTTTCTTGACATTTCTGCGGTTATTTACAACACTGGTTTGCACTAGTATATCAGGAACTAACTTACATATCAGGAGGCTACATAAGCTACACATATCAAGGGAGTTACCCAAACTATACTTATCAGGAAGTTACATAAAGACTACCACTCCCCTGTTTATGGTCATGCCCTACATATATTCCTTTATTTCAATATAAATGACATTTGCTTCAAGCTTATATTCACTAGATTTTCTTTACACGAATCGCTCATTCCTCACAATCCCCCGTTTTCTTTTTCACCACTGTGATTTGTGTAAAATTTATTTAAAGTTTGTTTGATGGGTATTAACTCGGGTTCCTCTATATGTTTTACCAACATTAAAACATGTTTTCTCTCACTCTGTGTTGGTTCTATTGGAGTGGCTGTAAATTTCATTCCATTAATCGCAGAAGCTACAGCTTGTGAAAGACAAGGAATTAGACATGGTATTATTAACATACCTCCAAACAATCCTAACAAAACGATAATGATTTTTGTTACCCAGTTTCCTGAGAATAAATTTTCCCACGTTGTCCATAGTCCTTGGACATTTATTCCATTCCACGTTTGGACTGGCACATGGGCTACTTTTTTCATTTCTCTTACTAATTCATTGATGGCTTTTCCTTCATCATTTATCTCTAAACAACAATTTGTGAGATTAAATTTTCCACAGACTCCTCCTTCCTGTGCTAGTAAATAGTCTAGTGCGAGTCTATTTTGATATAGGGCTGTACGCATTTTAGTATTTTGTTTAGCCACCAATCCTAGAGCATTACCCGTTTTATTTACAATTATTTCTACTACAGCTTGCAACCTGATTATTCTATTCAACATATAAATGGGGTCCTATATCCCCAGGACCCATCTTCTGCCCATGTCGCTGGGTCATAATATGCTATTATTCTTTCAGGTGGCCACTCATTATCTTTCCATTTTCCTATTTGTAGCTCTCTTTTTCCCCTTCGGTTGTGAGTTTCTAATGCGTCTGTATATACCAGTACCCCTAGGCGTTCTCCTCGGTTTATAGGTAATAAGAGAAAGCTTGGCCGTATAGTTCCTAACACGCACGCTCCGGTCCAATTTTTTGGTAATCGGGTATATGCAAATTTTCCACAGATCCAATATTGCCCTTCTGGACTTGACCACCCTTTATCAATAGTGGTTCCGTTGGTCCAATTCGCATGATTTTTACTTATTTCTTGGGCAGTGCCCCATTTATCCTACTTTTGGTAAGTACTATTCCAGTTATATCCCCCTTCACATACTAAATATCCGACTGGTTTACTCCCAGCGTCATTTTGCCAACAGCTTCTTCTTATTATGCTGGTTTGTAATATCCATTGTTGTTTCCTGACCTGAGTTGATATGTTCTAAACATTAGGGTCTGGTATGTTGCTCTCTTGGGCCTCCCAGGGCCAATTCTCTCCTGATTAGTTCCACCACATACATAACAATTAGTTACATTTAGTGACTTAGCAATGTTCTCAGCAAGATTTACAAATAGATTTTTAGCCACTGTGGGAATTTCATATTTCGTTCCTGTTTCCATTTCATGACAAAATGACTTAAATAACAGTCTATGCTGCACCGATTCTCTTTTCTTTCATTTCAATATTAATAACTACACCTGGGTCTTCTCCAGGTCCATATATCTTAAGTCCAATTTTGGTTATTTTTTTCTGTTTCCAAATTTCTAAATTTATAAGGGTTAAATTTACTAAATTACAGGTACAGGTTGTACAATTATTGTCTGTTTGTACCCTTGTGATTGAAGCTTGTAAATCCCCACATTGGCTGTCATATCCCCAGCTTGCAGTATCCTAACATACACAAGACCATCCCCTTCTTCCACATAGGTGTGCTGACTGATATCTCACCGTTTGACTAGGTACATAATCAGGATTTATCTGACATTGACGTCCACCTCCACCTGGGCAAATATATTTTGGTTGATTACTATAGTATCATCTCCACTCTACACTCCCACAATTAATATCCAGATCATCCTCTATAATATCGCATGCATCAAAAATTACCGATACTGATGTGCTCAAATTGGCCATATCCTTACTTATTCCAATTAATCTTCCTACTTCCGAATTTGTTTTCATTTCTACCCACTATTGATAAAGAAGTTCCTTTGGATCGTAACAAACAGTATCATTTTCCACCGAGCATTTCTTATATTGTGTTCCATTGTATATACAACTCCCGTTCTGTTTCCCTTTGCACTCGTAATAGGTGTGGTACATTAATGTTTTATTACTTACTCGTCCGTGCTGGGCGGTTCTTATGCACTCGGTGCAATTTTGATTACCTGTCACCAGGTTGGTGAGTCCGAGTAAAATCAGGAGAGGTCCGGTAAGGGATCTCATGGTCGGAGGCATCAGCTACAAGGGGTGCTCGTCCTTGACTGGCCTTACTTGGTCGCGACTGAGAATCCCCACCCGGTCTTGCCCTCTCCCCCTTCTCAAGCGGACTTCTTTATTTCGATGACAGTAATAAATCTTACCCACCAGAAATCTCCTATAGGAGTAGTCTGTCCACACTGAATGCAGAGGAAACTTCAGCTTTGAATTTGAAAACGTCCCTGTTAGCCTCTGTGGGAAATGATATATTTGTTACACAGGTTACACCTAACCCTCAATAATCATACAACATGGTTTACAGAGTGGACATAAACTTAGTCCTGCCCGATAATTGCTTAATGCTATAGTCTTTAATTCGTGATCATTTCTCATACGTTCATTCCCTTTTTAATGTTATTTTTGTGGTTCCAGGTTGTAAAATAACTTTCCAGTCTTTCATGGGTCCTTTTACTCGAGTTGCGTGTGTCCACCCCTTTTCCGCAGTCCGGATGGCAGTATCTGTAGTTAACAATACAACAAAGGGTCCTTCCCATGAAGGAACTAAAGTTTCTTTCTTCCAAGTTTTGATCAGTACCTTATCCCCTGGTTTGAATTGATGGATTGCAAACCCCAAAGGTAGGGTTTGTGCCATTATTCCTATATCTCTTAGTTCTTTCAACCTTTCTCCTAAAATGATAACATATTTCCGAATATTATAATCTTCCACTACATTGTTTCCCTCGGAGATAGGGCATGCCGTATAAAACCTAATATGGCGATAATCCAGTCTCACTGTGCGGTTTGATCCTTACGTTAAGAAGGGCTAGCGGTAAACATTTAGTCCATGGCATCTGTGTTTCAACCATTAGCTTCGCTAGCTCTTGCTTTATTGTTTGGTTTATTCTTTCTATTACTCCCAAACTTTGAGGATGCCATGGGGTATGATATTCCCATTTAATACCTAATGATTGGCACAAGGATTTTATAATTTTAGAAGTAAAGCGAGTGCCTTGATCAGAATCAATATATTGTATTATCCCATACCTGGGGATTAGGTGTTCTAGTAAAATTTTATCACCGTCTGAGCTGTCGCTCTTGCTACAGGATAGGCTTCGACCCATCGTGTTAAATGGTCTACTATAACTAACAAATATTTCAATCTTCCTATTCTTGGTAATTTGGTAAAGTCGACTTGAATCCTTTCAAACGGTCTATAAGCTAGTTTTCTTCCTCCCATGGCCACTTGTTGAAACACGGCCTTATTTGCCCTTTGACAAGTTAAACACCCTTGTGTAATTTGCCTTGCTATTTCAAAAAATTCCAATACAGCCAAACTGTTTAAGGAAATGATCACTTAACACTTTTGTACCCCAATGTGTTTGCGCGTGTAAGCGTTCTAATACCTGCCTAGCGTAAGCTTTTGGCAACATCTCTCGCTCATCAGGTAATGTCCATTTCCCTTGTTCCACTCTAGCTCCTATTTTCTCTAATTTTGCTTGTTCCTCCAGCGTAAACTTTTTCTCCTTTTCCTCTTATCCTCTTCCACTAGTGTCCTCCCTTGTTTGTGTATGATTAATTTTAACAGTTTCAATCCTCAAGGCTGCTTCCTGAGCCTCCTTATCTGCTAAATTATTTCCTCTAATTCGATAATCTAATCCCTTTTGGTGTCCCCTCTCATGCACCACGGCTATTTCCTTTGGTTCTCTTAACACTTTTAAAATTTTACTATCAACTCCTGATGTATTAAGTTCTTTCCTTGAGTGTTAATCAAGCCTCTTTCCTCCCAAATTTTTCCAAAAGTATGGACTACTCCATATGCATATTTGGAATCTGTGAATATGGTCCCTCTTCTTTCTTTTAATAATTCCAGGGCCCTACATAAGGCATAAAGCTCACAAGCCTGAGCTGACCATGATGGACTCAGAGGTCCTGATTCCACAAGTTCTAAGTCCTTGTCAATTTTTGCATATCCTGATTTTCTCTTCCTTTCTATTACTTGGGAGGATCCATCTACAAACAATTTTTCTCCTCCCTCTAATTCAATATCTCTAAGATTGAGCCTTACTTTTGTCTGGGATTCTATAACTTCTAAACAATTGTGTTATAGCACTACTGCTTCTGAGGGTTCCCCAAACCGGAACTGAGCGGGGCTCTGGGCAGAGGTGACTCCTAATTCCAAATTAGGTGAATCTATCAAGATGCTTTCATATTTCAAAAGTCTACTATCTGTCAACCATTTCTCTGTCCTCTGTTGGAGGACATTCCTAACATTATGTGGCGTATATACCTTTAGAGGTACACTAAAGGTAATTTTCCTAGCTTCCTCTATCAATAATGCCATAGCAACTAGGGCTTGGAGACATGCTGGCCACCCCCTGCTCACCGAATCTAACAATTTGGATAAATATCCCACCAGTGTGTGTGGGTTTTTTGGTTTTTTTTGTTTGTTTGTTGTTTTTTTTTTCCATTCCCTTTTTAGTCTGTGGAGGTCTTAGGATTAAAATACCAGAAACCCGGTCAGGATCTGATTTCTTTTTTTTTCCTTTGCTTAACCAATGTCCCAAATATTTTACTTCTTGCTCTATAAATTGTAATTTCGAGCAGGACACTTTTAATCCCTTTTTCTCTAAAAAATTTAACAATCTAATGGTGGCTTTTCGGGTCTCCTCTTCAGTTTCTCCTGCTACCAGTAAATCATTCACATATTGTAATAATTTTTCCCTCCTCGTGTACTGTAAAACCTTGTAAGATTTTCTTTAAGGTCTGTCCAAACAAATTTGGTGACTCCGTAAACCCTTGTGGTAGCACAGTCCACCTTAATTGTTGTTTTTCGTCCTGTTTCGGGGTCTTCCCATTCAAAGGTAAAATAATCTCTGAACCCCTTATCCAAAAGACAGGCCCAAAAGGCATCTTTCAAATCTATTACACTATACCAAATATGTTTAGGAGACAGGTGACTCAATAAAGTATAAGGATTTGCCACGACAGGGAATTTGGTGATTGTTCGCCGATTCACGGCTCTCAAATCCTGTACCATCCTATATGTACCATCTGATTTCTTTACAGGGAGTATCGGGGTATTGTGGGGTGACATACATGGTTCCAAAGTCCCATTTTTTAGTAATTTATCCACAATAGGTTTTAGACCTCTCCGGCCTTCTATAGATATAGGATATTGTTTAATTCTAATTGGCTTATGAGGGTCTGTTATTTGTACCTTGATGGGTTCCATATCTAATCTCCCAACATCTCCTTCCTTATACCATACTTGGGGGTCAATTTTTTCCTCATCAAGTTGGGTTAAGGTACATAAGTTAATATATAACCGATCTCCTTGGTTCTGAATAGTTAGGTTTAGTTTTAAAATCAAGTCCCTCCCTAATAGGTTATATTCTGCTTCTGGTAATAAAAGTAAATCATTTAAACAAATTTTTGTCTCTGTCTCAATCTCTACTTCTTCTAAGATGGGGACTTTGAAGGGTTCTCCTTTTGCACCTGTTACTGACATCTGGGCTTTTCCTTTTCCTACCCCTTTTGGGAGTTTCTGAATCGTTGACCTTTCAGCTCCAGTATCTACTAAAAATAAAAATCCTTCTTTTTGGGGACCTACTAATAGTTTTATCAAGGGCTCTGTTGATGTTGAGGTTCCCAGAAGATACAGCCCCTAACACCCCTAATCCTCTTTGAACATTTTCTCATCCCATTCCCGTTTACGGCAGTTTTTCTGAACACGTCCCTTTTTGTTACAATAGTAACAGATGGGAGTTGTGGGTCTGTCTTGATGAGATTGTCCCTGGGGTGGCTGTTCTGGTCTCTTATCTTTTTTTCTCTCCCAGCTGAGTCTTACTCCTCTGACTTTCCCTCACTGCTGCTACAAAAATTCTTGCCTCTGCTTCTTGTTTTTCTTCGTCCCTCCTGACATAAACCTTTTGAGCTTCTCTTAGTAATTCTTCCAACCCTCTCTCTTGCCAATCCTCTATCTCCACCCAGAGGTACTTCCCGTAAAGGATACAAAGACGCTCTGGGTGCTCAGTTTGGGATCCTCCCCTTAGAGTTGAATTCGACCCTGGGGCCGTAGGGGAAGTCATCAAATTTGGTGACGGTATTTGACGGGTAGCTGGATTATACGGGGGAGGTAAGTGATCTAGGGGGTCCCAATCCTTCTTTTCCTTTTCCATGTGTTGCTCCCCTACGGTCTTATTTTTCCCTACTCCTGTTTTAAGATGAAAAATGCCCACACAGGCCTTTATCCATAAACTAGCATACTCGCTCTCCTCTTGGCAAAACGGTTCCTTAGAATTTACATACAGGTTTAGCGCCTGACAAACCCAATCCTCAAATGACCCAAATAAAGGCCAAAAAAAACGTGGGGTCTCAAGGGGTTCTTTGGCCATTTTACCATACAATATTTAACTAATTTCTCTTTTGTCTTCCCTTTTCCAGGGCCCTTATTATTCCAATGTTTTAACATTATTCCTAATGGAATCTCCGGAGGTATTTTTAGTAATTCGCTCCCTTTCTTCTGGTCCTGGATTCTCGATTTCGTCTGACCCATCTAGGAATTTTTACTGTGGCAATTCCTACAGCCCTTGGTTACCAAGCAGAGTGTCTTGCAGGGGGTTTCAAACTTCTCACTCACCTATGGATCCTATAAAAATCGCTTCGGTCCTTCACCGGCCAAGTCCCTCGCGGGAGATTGGAACCGCGGTTAGAAGACCTCCACAATCGCTTCGGAACGAGGTTCCGTCTCAGTCACACTCTTACACACACAGGCAACCGAATCCCACCCAACCGAACGGTATACACCTTAAATACTTACAACCCCGTCGTCTTCGTTCGGATCTTCGCGCGCAGAATTACGGGCAAAATAAACTGCTGCAGCCGGCAAGGGAGCTCATAAAAAATCAAATTCTTTGCTTGCCCCTATTTGGGTTCAGGATGGTGTTAGTCCCGACCCGACCCGATCAGGAGCCACCAAATGGTGGGGCGCCGCTCCTAGATCAAGTCAGTATTCAGGAACCAAGACCATCCCGGACGAGTCCCCAGTTGTGATAAATGATTTAGTCCCAAACAGGATTCCAATTTAAGTTTGCAATTTATTAAACAAATAGAGGCAAGCAAACAGCGCTGGGTGCGTCGGGAGTCTCCGCTCCACCAAGACGCACACCTTCACTTCTTACAATTCCTTCCTTTATACTTCTCTAGGCTTCGTTTCTTGCCTTTCTCCGCCTTTTTCTTGGAAGATGACTCTTTCTTTAAGTACGTCACCACTTCCCCGGTCTGCGCATGCTTCATCTTTTTCTAGGTGGTCGTCCGGTGGTCGTTGGGAGGAAGATGCTCCTCTTCGTCAGTGCACTCTACATGACCTCTCTGTTTGTGCAGGCGCTCCGTTATTCTACTTATATTATGCTACTTTATTTGGCTATACATTTTCTTGACATTTCTGCGGTTATTTACAACACTGGTTTGCACTAGTATATCAGGAACTAACTTACATATCAGGAGGCTACATAAGTTACACATATCAAGGGAGTTACCCAAACTATACTTATCAGGAAGTTACATAAAGACTACCACTCCCCTGCTTATGGTCATGCCCTACATATATTCCTTTATTTCAATATAAATGACATTTGCTTCAAGCTTATATTCACTAGATTTTCTTTACACGAATCGCTCATTCCTCACAGTTTCAGGGACAATGGAGCTTTTCTTAGTAGCGGGAAGAGCAAGAAACCTCCACAAATTACAGCTGGGAAGGTTCTGTCTGGATGTGAGAAAAAATAATCCTCACTGAGAGGGTAGTCTTGTGCTGCAAGAGATCACCCAGAGGGAGTCTGGATTATCCCATGGCTTTGTGTTTCAAGGAGCAGCTGGTGAGGGTGGAGAGCCATCAGTGAAGGCATAGAAATGCCAGGGTGAGAGCTAGGTGGGAAAGCAAGATGGCTGTCAGCAAGCTGAAGGGAAAGAGGTGAGGCATGGGACAGTGTAGGGCAGCCTGCATAGAGATGGCCAAGGGTTCTAGCAAGACCGAGAGGTCCAAAAGGACTGAGGTCTTTGTCGTCTTGACTATAGCAGCTGTCTCTACCACCAGGGCCAGTGAGACAAAACTTTATTCTTCTCTTCTCAGAAACTGCCTTCCCAGGACCTGGGCTCAGGGTTTGGCCTTGCCTGCTTCATAAAACGAACCAAGGGTTTTCTCAGCATTACAGCCACCTGTGCAGTGCCCTTGCCTACCTGCAGTCACCGTCTCCAAGTATCTGCTCTAATGAGTCAATGAGGAGCCTTTGGCAGTAATGGGTCTCATTAAGTCCCATTAATGCTTCAAGGTATTTTGGGGTTTGCTTCTGGCTTTGACTTCTTGAGAGGTTTGTTCAGTCTTCTCCCAGTATCTGAGGTTCACGGACTGAGCCCCAAATACACCATGGGGCTCCTTAAAACACAGAAAGCCCTAACAAGTCATGCCTCTTCCTGTAACGTTCTCCACGTCTGCAAGACTCGTATAGCTAATCTGAGTTGTTTCATAGCGTGGTTAAGAAGGAAGATTTCAAAGTGCACCTAATAAAGTTATTTTTAATTTTAAAGGCGGTATTTTGTTAATTTCAGTTTAAAGAAGTGATAGAAGCATTATCCAACTGATATGGATCCTGAGTGTCAGGAGCGTCTCCTGAGGAGGTCTGGACAGGTAGGAAAAGCAGTCCCTTGAGATCTGACACTGGGTGGACAACCTTGCTCCTCACCTCCCCAGACTCCCCACCTGTCGTTGGCCACCTGGGATTTACATCACTTTCCCTTCATCAGACTTCTCTGAACTCTGGGAGCTGAATGTTAGAGCTCCATTGCACCATCTCCCACCCACTTTCCTTAGAGGACTGGCTGCACACAGGCACAGAAGGATGTTTCCCATTTGCAAGCAAAGCAAAGTAAAGCACGATCAAGTGTCTTAAGCAATAAAACACTCCTCAACCATATACTAAGTACAAGCTGCCTCTAATGAGGTCGCCTTTCTACAAGGGATGATCTTACGAGAAATGTTTTAGATAGATAGATAGATAAAGGTAGATACAATTAAAAGAGTTGGCTAAAGATACCGTTATACTACTGAAAGACAGGCAGGCTTTTAGTCCCTGAAGCTCAAAGCAGCAGTGTGGGTGGGAAGTATCTGAATGAACAAAGAGTAAGGGAAGGAGAACAATGGAAAGGGCCTTTGTCTAGACAGTCTGCTGAAAACATTACTTCAGAAATGGTCATTGTATCAGCACAGGTGAAAATATATGAAAGATTAGAATTATTAACTACAAAAGACATTAACCACTTGATCCAGTGTGGCCTGGCAGCAAAGGCAGCCAGCAGTGTCCTGAAGTGTATAAAGAGGAGCCTCGCCAAAAGAGTGAGGGAAGTGGTTGTCTCCCCATGCTCATTGCTTGTTAGACCACCTGTAACCAATTATATCCAGTTTTAGGGCCCCAGTTCAGGTGTACTGATCTGGCTGGGATGGGGTTACCTTCCTTCATAGCAGCCTGTGTGGTGCTATGTTTTGCATTTGTGCCTTAAACAGTGTTGATAACACACCAGTGTTCTGGCTATTGCTGAGCAGTGTTTGCACAGTGTCAAGGCCGCCTCTGCTCCCTCCCAGTGAGTGGGCTGCAGATGGGCAAGAACAGCTGACCCCAACTGACCAAAGGGATATTCTCTAACGTACGACGTTGTGCTGAGCAATAAAAGCTGGGACAGAGGAAGAAGGAACTAGAATTTTTTTGTTACAGGAATCACTTCCTAGTTCACATGCAATCCATTGCATAGCATTAGTAAAAGGCCTTAGACCTTCATGAGCGGTGAACTTTCACCTAGCTACTGATGAAGTTCTACTGAACTCTTACTTAGTCGCGTGAGGGAAGGCCCTGAAACTGGTGTAAATTAGAAAGATAAGATAGCCACATCCATCAGCAGAGGTTGCCTCATCGAGAAACGAAAAAGAACGGCCTGCTTGGAGACAGTGAAAGGATCCAATGAGGAAAAAGGAGACCCCAGACCCAAATACTCCAACTGGACTAAACCGTCTCACAAGGGGAGGGGAGCTTAGACTGTAAGGGTATAATTGTCCAGAGAGTCTCTGGTTCGGGGTCCGTCTCCAGAGGCACTCAGCTCAAGCTGTTCTTCACCACTGTACCGCTTAATAAATTCAACTGGTATACGTCATGTCAGAGATTCTGCTTCAGGAAACCTAGGGTTGAGCCTGAGGGAAGAGAAAGCACCCAAGAGAGACTCTGTGTGTGTGTGTGTGTGTGTGTGTGTGTAGAGTCGAAAGGCGCACACGTCGGCTCACTGGAGTCTCCTGCTGCAAAGGGACTCCAGACCCAGCAGTTAAAGTCTCGGGTGGTGTGTGTGCAACTCCTTGATTGGTGTGTGAATGCTCAGGCAGCGGCTTCTCCATTAATGTTTTTTCATTCAAAAGTCTTCTGTGTGGAGACTGGCTGGGCATCATTTTTGCTTGTGGGAAGTGGTGAGTGGTTGCCTTTGCGTTGCTTGTTATTATTATTGCTTGTTGATTTTTAAAAAATCTCTTTCTTTCACCTGCTAAGCTGTCTTTATCTTGACCCACAACTTTCCGTGCTTTATTTCTTCCTGTTCTCTCTCCTGTCCCAGTGGGGAAGGGGGGGAAAGAGTGAGCGGCTGCGTGGCTGCCGGGCTATTGGCCAGAGTCAATCCACCACATCAAGGAAGACGTTGACAACTGGGAGTGACTTCAGTGGGAGGCTGCCAAGATGCGCAGGGGCTGCAGCACTTGCCTGGGGAGCAGAAACTGAGGGAAAGGGCTGCCTTCGGCCTGGGAAAGGGAAGGTCTGGGGAACCTCATAGCAGCCAGCCAGTCCCTGCAGGGAGGTTTTCAGGAAGATGGAGCCAGTCTTGTCACCGTGGTGCTTGGCAGGACGATAATAGACGATAGTCAAATGTTGAAATAAGGAATGTTGAGGCTGGAGATAGGGACAATCTTTTTCTCCATAAGGGCATCCAAACATTGAAGCAGGTTTCCCAGAGATGTTTTCCTGTCTTTGTCCTTGGACATTTTCCAGCCCCCATGTGGCAAAGCCTTGAGCAAAGTGGTCTGACTCCGTAGCCGATTCTGCTGTGAGCATGAGGTTGGACTGGAGACCTACTGAGGTCCCATTCAGGAGAGTGGAAAACTAAATGATGCTGTGGTTCCTTCCTCTCTAGGTGTGCCCTTGATGACAGTAGGGAAAGCTGTCAGGTTCCCCGTGACCATGGAAGTAAGTCAGATGCTGGCATAGTCAGATCAGCTGAAGTTGTCTTCTCCTCCTCCAGGCAGTGTTGCTCAGATGCAGGACTGCTTCACAGGTATCCCCAAACAGCCCTGGTTATTTCCTTTGCTTCACCGTTCATTCCCTTTTCATTCTTTTCCCACCTCTCAAGTCCTGCTCTTTAACCATCCTTATCCCCACCCATGCAAAAAGCCAAGGACTTTTCACTGTTTATCCAGTGGCCCTGCATTTGCTCACTTTGAACCTTCCTTTGGTGTCTCTGAGGTGGTTACTGTGGTGCTTTCTACCTCGCATTGCAACTCAACTTAACGCTAGTACTCTTTTCTTCTCTGTAGTGTCCTGCAGCTACTTAAGTTCTGATCTTGTTAGAGGCACCACGACTCAGGATGGCCGTTGGCACGCATACTTTAAAAGCTGGACTGTTGGAGGTTCAGTCCAGAGGGACCTTGGCACACCTGGGATTTGGCCAGCAGAAACCTCAAGGTTTTGAAGGAAAAGCTCAGAAACAACTCCATGCAGCAGCATGGACAGGGACCTGACTGACTAAGGGAACTGTGACAATGCCATATGAGTCAGTGGTTCTCACATTTCGAAAGGAGAGTGGAGTGTCTGGAGGAGGTCTGCCAACTTGAAGTGAAGGGCCTAAAGGATGAGCTGTGGGGAGAGTCTGAGGGAGCTGGGTGTCTGTAGCCTGCTGAAGTGGAGGCACGGGTTTACCTAGCAAGAGCCTGCACCTGCCTGGAGGGATAACGGAGCCAACCTGTTTTCTGCAGTCACCATTGATACGACAGAAGGAACAGCCACAAGCTGCCTCTTGGGAGCTTTAGGCTGAACCTCAGGAAAAATAAAATGGACTAGGAGGAGCGTTGCCATGATCTCCACCTTTGGAGCTCTTCAAGTTTCAGCGCCGCAAAGTCACGGCCAGCCTGGAGGCTGGACTAGAGACCCCCTCGCAGCAGTCTCTTTCCCAACAGGCCTGTGCCTTGCCACATGTCATATGAGAAGAGACTAAGCTGGAGGAGAGGGTCTCTACATCACAGGACAATTCAGGGTGGAAGGAGGGTCAGGAGGTCTCTAGAGTTGCACTGGCTCCAAGCAGGGCCAGCTCTGAGGTCAGACCAGCTTGCTCGCTAAATGCCAGAATCCGGAGAAAGAGTTTACACATGAACCAGGCATCTGTGCCGCCGTTACAGAAATGGAGACAAGGCCTTTGACCAGCTCCCTGAACACAGCTATTGGTACGTCATGCCCCCTGAGAACATCCATCCTCCCGGGAACATCCATCTTCTTGTCCAAAGGAGTGGGATCCTTATGCAACTATCCTGCCATATCTCCAGACCATGGGGTGCTTTACACTGTAAACAGAACTGAAGGAAAGCCTCTGACTTGGGTACGGTCAACTGAATTGCTAAAAGAGGGCAAGATGGAGGGATCTCGGAGCTTCCAGGTTCTTCCTGAAGATAGAAGGCCTCAGATATAGGAACAGAAGATAACAGTTTTGAACTAGCCTAGGCTTTAGATCATTTCACATGTGATGGCTCTGCTCCATCCTTTCAGTCATTGGCACCCAGAAACCTCATCTGCTTTTCCTTCCTCTCCTCCCAAAAGCTGATCAAGTGATGGGAAGAAAGGAAGGAGAAAGGCCCTAGGCCTCTGTGACTCACCTGGGCTCTGGCACTTGGAGGGCCACAGTGTCATCCATTGTACACCCCATAAAGAATCAAGCTGGGAAGTGACTCTTCACGTACAAGTGAACAAGGTCGATGGACAGGCAAGGCTATGTCTGGAGACCAGTACACCTAGAGCATCGATCAAGCTGGGGCTGAAACTCAGGCCTGGTCTTCAATGGTCTCCTGGGCCCATGGACAGAGGTGTGGATGGAGGCCCCAGGTGAGGCTGATTAGGGTCCTGAAGGCCTGTGGATGCTCTCAGGGCCCTGACACTGCCCCCATGGGATCCCACCTGCCAGTGCCCTCAGTAGGCCAAGTTCTCATTCCCGCATGTGCAGGGTCTGTGCTCGGCTACTCTCCTTCCCCGCTTCTGTGCAGATCTGGGAGACCACAGTTTCATGCTGACTACAACCAAGGCTGAAACTGGTCTTCCCACCCCTGACCAACTTTTCCTCTTTTGGGAGTACAAGGTCCAGGTGAGCCTCAGACTGGGTGGCACAGTTAGAAGCTGACCCACACACAAGATCCCGCCTAACCTGTTGCATGTCCCATAGAGAACATCCACACATCTGACCTGCTCTGGTAGCAAGCAGGGCATCCTCCACTTCTCGCCTTCCCTGTTAGTCTCGCCTAAAGATGTTGTATCTCCGTCAGTCACAAAAGCTGTGGGAGCTGTCCTTTTCCATCTTGACTCTTGCTCCCCTAACGTCACAGCTTTGCGATGGCATGTTGTCCTCCTGCTGTCTGTGCTCCAGGCTGTGGGCTTTGGTGCACATTAGGCCTGTAGCACCTCAGATGTGGCACCAGGGCCAAGGGCAGATTTGTCACATGGACACCTGATACCAAAAGATTGGCCCTCTTTGTGTGGAAAGGCTTCACAGCCGATGTGTGCTGGAGTGGATGGCAGGAGGCAACATAATGATGAAGGAGGTTCTCACAACGAGAGCAAAAGCTGCAGTCCCCAAGACCAGACAGAAAACGGCCTTGGGCTGTGCAGCCCTGGCAGGAGAGGGGTTTGTTGTCCCAGGTGACACTTGCAGCAATGAGTGGGGCCTGTGACAGAGGTGAAGCCGATCTCCAAGAAGGACAAGCTGCTGCTGAGAAAGTCCCCGGGGGAGGACAGCCTGTCATCCAGCCACACTGTGGACATCATGCTGGGGGCTGACTGGCTAGATAGCAGCTCTGCAGAGAAGTACCTTAGGGTCCTGGAGGGCAAGCAGCTGAGCATGAGCCAGCCAGGCAGCCTCGCAGCAAAGGCCAGCAGCCTCCTGGGCTGCATTAGGAAAAGCATTGCCGGCAGATGGAGGGAAGTTAACCTTCTCCTCCACTGAGCACCGGTGGGCCACATCTGGAGTGCTGTGTCCAGTGCTGGGCTCCCCAGTGCAAGAAAGTTGTTGACCTGCAAAAGCAAGGCTATCAAAGGGCCACAAAGCTGATTTAAGGGACCGCAGCATCTTCCATAGGACGGAAGGCTGAGAGGTCTGGGACCGTTAAGCCTGGAGAAAAAATTGCTCAGGAGTGTGGAGTAATAGGGCACGGACTGTGGCAGGGCTTCAGGCCAAAGACCTTTATTGTTAGCGTAGCGTGCTTTTTATACAAATACAGCGCGTTCACGCACCTAAAAGTGCTACCCGGTTGGCTATTGCTTTAAGTCCACGCGACTCTCACAGAGGCAGGATTGGTCGCCTCTGTATGTCCACGCGCTCCTTTGCTTCTTCTTAGTTGTTTACCACAGCTCCTTCTCTTCAAGGTTGAGCCCTGCAGGTGTCCGGCTGTTTACCAGCTTCTCAATGCCACAGCTCCTTCTCCTTAAGGTCGAGCCATGCAGGGTGATCCCAATATCACCCCCTTTTTGTTTATCTATAAACAAAACCTGATGGTTCATTCGCAACCCGAGGACTGTGAGGAAGATGGACCATCTGTACATTCTTCTATCGTCCTGCACCACGAACTCAGCCCAGCAGTCGGTAGGTGCCAGCTTTACATGGGCGTCCCCACGGAGGCAACGGTGGCCTTGCCGTACACCGGCCCACTGCCCTTTGGGAAATCCCGGTATTTATACATTTGCAGAGGAACGAGTTTCGACACACGTGGCCAGCGAGTGTCAGAACACGCCTTGGTTGCCACCTTTCAACACAGAGAGCCTATGGCATACGCGCCCGCTGGCCAGACGTGCTGCACGTGCCCCAGCCACCCTGTCTGTTGGTTCGTAGGCTTTGTTCACGCGGCATATTACCATAATCCAGCAGTCACATATCAACCATGCTCAAGCCAATAGCAGAATGTTATAAGGCAAACAAAATTGTGAATTGTGCTTTATATTCCTCCGTTACTGCATGTCTTCCCCATCCTCCCCTAACCTTGATCAACTTTCTTATCTCTTGGGCTGTTTTCTCTCACCCAGCATAGTATCTGTTTCTTACCCAGCCATCCATTTTCTGATATTCTAACTGCAGTTTTCTCACAGGCCAAAATTCCATCTGTTAACCCCTCCGTATGTATACGATAATTGGCGATAATTTCCATTTCTGCCGACAAGCTAACTATTGCTTTTTCTAGCTGAGATAAACGTCTGAGTCCCAAACAGGATTCCAATTGAAGTTTACAATGTATTACATTATATACATTAACCACTCTGCTAGACTTAGGCTTGCGGTCATACAAGGATATGTAGGACAGAAGGTTACACTTCATCACACGAATCAGATGAACATATTTCACATAGCTGTACTACTCCTCGTGATGGGAAAAGCGCCCGTACAAAGCTATGATAACCTTTATTATATCTCACCAAGGGATTTGTAGTTATAGAGTGCTTTGCCCTAAAAGCTTTCCATGTTCCTCTAATGATACCGCTAATTTCAGTCTGATTAATTATCTGTGTTATAAATGATTTAGTCCCAAACAGGATTCCAATTCAAATGTACAATTTATTAAGCGAATAGAGGCAAGCAAACAGCGCTGGGTGCGCCGGGAGTCTCCGCTCCACCAAGACGCACGCGGTACAGCTCCTGTTCCTGGTTTATATCCTGTCCGTTAATACATATTCATGAACAGGCGTGTCTTCTTTGGCGCATGCCCTCTTCTCCTAGGATCTTCTCGAATCTTCCTCAGCGTGATCCTGTTCGCTAATACATATTCATGAATAGGCCTGTCTGCTAATACATATTAATGAACAGGCGTGTCTTCTTCAGCGCGTGCCCTCTTCTCCTGCTAGAGTCTTCTTGAATTTTCCTCGGCGTGCCCCCAGGATGACCCCAAACCGTATGCATGCACTTTCTTTACACAATACTATGCGGTCAGTGGTCAAACTGGTTTGAGCTGATATACCAGCCAAGTAGTTTAACTTTCTCCTGTAAAATACCCCTTTTTATGGTGCAGGAGAAATCCATAAAAGTCCAGAAGCTTACACTTCATCACACGAATCAGATGAACATATTTCACAATCCCCCATCTTTTTCTTTATAGTATTGATTCGTGTTTTCGTTTCCAATTGAGTACTGCAGATATCTGCATTCCTTGTATAACCGAGTAGATTAATCTAGTAACAATTCCCCACATATCCCCAATACAACTATCCCGATTTTAGTAAGCCAATCACCACCCATAAAATCTCCCCAAAATCCTCCTAGATTGATTCCATTCCAAGTTTATCTCTCAGGAGGCCATTCGTTATACACCTGGACTCCTAGTCGCTCTCCCTAATTTATGGGTAACAGGAAAAAACTAGGTTTTATTGTTGATTACACGTACGGGCTGTACAATTAGAAAAGGTCCTCAGTTTTCCCATTTTTCTGGGGTAAACCCCAGCTGGACTTGTTCCAATATTGACTACAGTTATTTGCCGTAGTCAGAGTCAAGGAACTCACCCCAAGTAGAACTAGAAGAGGTCCGGTCAGGGCCATAGTGGTCGGCGGTCACAGCCCAAAGGGGTTGCAGCCCTTGGCAGACCCTTTTTAAGCCGCAACACCAGTTCCCCTCCGGTCTTGCCCTCTTCCTTCCTTTAAGGGGGTGCTTTCTTAGTACCCAAATTAATTGAGCACTGCTTGTGAAGGCCAGAGCTTTGCTAGATCAGTGGTTTGTCCAGACCTGAGCACTTGCCCGAGCCTGGCGATCCTCTTTATTTGCAAGGCTTTATGGCTACAGAAAACTGCCAGTTAGCCTGCAGTTCTTACAAATAAACACCACCTTCTACACCAAGGACAAATTCTAGTTCCAGCTCCGTTTTCCTGTTCTTCTTTTGCCAACAACTCCTTCCGATACTCGTTTGGAGTACCCATTGTTGTTTCCTATTACCCTTTCCCATTGTTTTCCAAACTTGGGGATTACTTACATGGCTCTCCATAGCTTCCCATGGCCATCGTTCACCTCGATTTGTTCCACCACAAACGTAACAATTAGTTATATTCAATGACTTAGCAATGTTTTCAGCAAGATTTACAAGTAGATTTTTAGCAACTGTGGGAATTTCATGTTTCACTCCTGTTTCTATTACAGGAGTAGCCGCAATAAAATTCCCACAGCAATTTAGTCAGATGTGACCTTCCACTCCTTCCCTGGACCTTTCACTCGTGACACATGTGTCCATCCTTTTTCAGCAGTTCTCACAGCTGTTTCTGTAGTGAATAAAACAAGGAAAGGTCCTTCCCAGAGGGGAGATAGGTTTCCTTCTTTCCATGTTTTTATCAGAATTTTATCTCCTGGTTCTAACTGATGAATTGCAAATCCTAAAGGTGGTGTTTGGGCCACCATCCCAATCTCTCTTCATTCTTTTAATCTTTTTCCAATGGTAATTATATCTTGTTGGATACTATGATCCTCAATTACATTGTTCCCCAGAGGCATTCCTTGAAAATAAGGCATGCCATAGAACATTTCATATGGCGATATTCCAGTCTCACTGTATGTTTTCGTTAAGTGCCAATGGTAAACGTTTCGTCCAGGGCATTTGTGTCTCAATCATTAATTTAGCCAATTGTTGTTTTATTGTTTGATTCATTCTTTCTACCTTCCCCGAGCTTTGTGGGTGCCACAGAGTGTGGTATTCCCACTGAATACCTAATGATTGACATAATAGTTTTATTATTTTAGAAGTAATGTGTGTGCCCTGGTCAGAATCAATGTACTGGATTATCCCATATCTAGGTATCAAATGTTCTAATAAAATTTTTACCACCATCTGTGCCGTAGCTCGTGCTACAGGGTACGCTTCTACCCACTGTGTTAAATGATCTACTATTACCAATAAATATTTTATCCTCCCTACCTTAGGCAATTCAGTGAAATCGACTTGTACTTTCTCAAAAGGTCTGTAAGCTGTTTTTCTCCCTCCCGTGGCTGCTTGTCGAAACACTGTCTTATTTACCTTTTGACAAATTAAGCAACCTTGTGTAATTTGCTTTGCTATTTCAAAAATTCCAATACAACCAAATTGTTTAAGAAAATGATCACTTAACGCTTTTGTACCCCAATGTGTTTGTGCATGCAAACGTTCTAATAATCGCCTGGTTGGCAGCATTTCTCGCCCATCGGGCAGTGCCCATTTTCCTTGTTCTAATTTAGCTCCTATTTTCTTCAATTTTGTTTGTCCTTCTGGGGTAAACTCCTTCTCTCTTTCCTCTCGTCCTTCTTTGCTGGTGTCCTCCTTTGTTTGTATGACATTAATTTTGGCAACTTTAGTCCTCAAGGCTGCTTCCTGGGCCTCTTTAGCTGCTAAGTTATTTCCTCTAGTTCGGTAATCACCAAAAGTCCCTTTTGGTGTCCCCTCACATGTACCACTGCTATCTCCTTTGGTTCTCTTAACGCCTTTAAAATTTTTACTATTAATTCTTGATGTATTAAATTCCTCCCGTGAGTATTAATCCAACCTCTTTCTTCCCAAATTTTTCCAAAAGTGTGGACCACCCCATATGCGTATTTAGAATCTGTAAATACAGTCCCGCTTCTTCCTTTTAATAATTCCAGGGCCCTACATAGGGCATACAGCTCACAAGCCTGAGCTGACCATGATGGACTAAGAGGTCCTGATTCCACAATTTCTAAGTCCTTGTTAATTATTGCATATCCCGATTTTCTCTTCCCTTCTACCACTCGGGAGGAGCCATCTATAAACAGCGCTTCTCCATTTTACAACTCAGCATCTCTTAGATCTGGTCTCACCTTAGTCTGGGTCTCAATTACCTCTAAACAGTTATGTTGTAATTCCTCTGGTGGTTCTCCAAACAAAAATTGTGCTGGACTCTGAGCAGAAGTCACCCTCAGTTCTAAGTCAGGGGAGTCTATTAGTATTGCTTCATACTTTAGGGTCCGGCTGTCCGTTAACCATTTTTCCGCTTCTTGTTGTAAAACATTTCTGACATTGTGTGGGGTATACACTGTTAAAGGAGCACTAAAGGTAATCTTCCTAACTTCCTCTATTAATAATGCTGTAGCAACCAAAGCTTGGAGACAAGCAGGCCATGCTCTGCTTACTGGATCAAGTAACTTAGAACAATGCCCCATGGGTTTTTTGGATTCCTGCCCAGTCTTGAGTAAGAACTCCATATGCTGTCTGGCTTGATATATTCACAAAGAGATAGAAAGGTTTTTCTAGATCTGGGAGGCTCAATACAGGTGCTTGTATTAATGCCCTTTTTACTTCCTCAAATCTCTGATCATCTTCAATAAACCACTTAAGTTGGTTATTAGTTAATTTTTCATATAAGAATTTTACTTTATCACTATAATTTTCAAGCCATGGTCTACAATATCCTAATAATCCCAGTATTTGCCTAATTTCCGTTTTAGTCTGTGGGGGTCTTAAGGATAGAATCCCAGATACCCTATCAGGATCTAACTTCTTCCTTCCCTTACTCAGCCAATGTCCTAAATATTTTACTTCTTGTTCTACAAACTGTAGCTTTGATCGGGACACCTTTAATCCCTTTTCCCCTTGAAAATTTAACAATTTAATGGTGGTTTTTCGGATCCCCTCTTCAGTTTCTCCTGCTACTAATGAATCGTCCACATATTGCAATAATTTTACCTCCTTAGGTATTGTGAAATCTTGTAGAATTGTTTCTAAAGTTTGTCCAAATAGATTTGGTGACTCCGTAAACCCTTGTGGTAACACAGTCCATCTTAATTGTTGTTTTTGTCCTGTTTCGGGGTCCTCCCACTCAAAGGCAAAATAATCTCTGGATGCCTCATCCAGAGGACAGGCCCAAAAAGCATCTTTCAAATCTATTACACTATACCAAGTATGTTTGGGAGATATATGACTCAATAAAGTATAAGGATTTGCCACCACAGGGAATTTAGTGATTTTTCGCTGATTTACAGCTCTTAAGTCCTGCACCATCCTGTATGACCCATCCGGCTTTTTTACGGGAAGAATGGGCGTGTTACGAGGTGACATACATGGTTCTAGGGTTCCTTTTTCCAAAAGTCTGTCAACTACAGGTTTTAATCCTTTTCGACCCTCCATAGGTATAGGGTATAGCTTGATTCTAATTGGGCGGTGCGGATCTATTATTTGAACGCTTATGGGGTTCATTTTGTCTTTCCAGTTTCCCCTTCCTTATACCACACTGAGAGGTTAATAGCTTCTTCATCCTCTTGTGTTAAAGTGTATAATTTAATCTGCAATTTGTCCCCTTGACTCTGAATGCTCAAGTTTAACTTCAAAATCAAATCCCTTCCTAATAAATTGTATTCCGCTTCAGGGAGCAAAAGTAAATCATTAAGACAAATTTTCTTTTCTGTTTCTACTTCTACATCTTTCAATATATTTACTTTAAAAGGCTCTCCTTTTGCTCCTGCTACTGACACGTAACTCTTCCCTTTTTCTATTCCTTTTGGAAGTTTTTGAATGGTTGACTTTTCGGCCCCTGTATCCACTAAAAATAAAACTTCCTCTTTATGGGGACCAATCAATAATTTTATCAAGGGCTCTGTTGATGTTGAAGTCCCCAGAAGATAGAGCCCCCGACACCCCTAATCTTCTTTGAACATCTTCTCATCTTGTTCCCGCTGACGGCAGTTCTTCTGAACATGTCCCCTCTTGTTACAGTAGTAACAGACGGGAATTGTAAATCTTCCTCGATAAGGCTGTCCCCGGGGTGTCTGCTCTATTCTTTTTTCCCTTTTCTCTCCAGGAGTCGTCTTATTTTTCTGACTTTCCCTTACTGCTGCTACAAAAATTTTTGCTTTTGCTTTTTGTTTTTCTTCGTCCCTCCTAACATAGACTTTCTGGGCTTCTCTAAGTAACTCCTCTAATCCTCTTTCTTGCCAATCCTCCAATTT
Organism: Phaethon aethereus; assembly: GCF_964289735.1. Classification (NCBI taxonomy): domain Eukaryota; kingdom Metazoa; phylum Chordata; class Aves; order Phaethontiformes; family Phaethontidae; genus Phaethon; species Phaethon aethereus. Next base: position 1,785 of record NW_028113831.1, on the reverse strand, counting down.
TTCTAATTTCCTTCTTATATCCCCCCAGGATTTAGCTACAAATTGTGTTCTAAGGAGTGCGGTCCCAGCCACTGTATTCGGATCAATTCCAGAATACATTGGTAGGTTTTTCCTCAACCTCTCCAACCATTCTGTTGGAGATTCGTCTTTCCCTTGTTGTTCATTAAATGCTTTAGTAATGTTTTGCCCTCGGGGAACCGCTGCCCTTATTCCCTGTATGATTAACGTTCTCAAATCCCTCATATTTTGTCTTCCTGGGGGTTGTTGATGATCCCAGTGGGGATCCACATTTGGCCATTTCTGATCTCCCGGGGGTCCTGCCTGACTCTGTCTTTCCCAAATTCTCATTCCAGCTTGTCTAATCATTCCCCTTTCCTCAACAGTGAATAGGATCCCTAAAATGGACTGTATTTCTTCCCAGGTATAAGTATTGGGGCCTAGGAATTGGTCCAATTTTTCAGCTACTCCGAGGGGATCATCTAATAGGGTCCCCATTTCTTTCTGGAAATTTCTCACGTCTGTGGTATTTAACGGGACTGCCACAAACCCCATGCCTCCCTGATTGCCTCCGAGGGGTACTTCTCGTAAGGGATATAGAGAAGCTCCCTCAGATACAGCAGTCCTACTTCTCGTACATGCAGCCGGAGGTCGATCTAATTCCGGTGCTGTTGGTGGTGGAGATAGGGGCAACGGTGGTACAGAGAGAGGTACTACGGCCACCGGAGGGGGAGCCGCCGCCGGAGATGGATTATTAGAACATGGAGGCGGTAGGTTATCCAGTGGCTCCCATTTATCATCTTTTTCCTTTTCACTTTTCCCCTCTTCTTCTTCCTCAAACTTTTCATCTGTTTTTAATGTAAGTATTGAGGCTGGAAAAGAACGTAAAGTTCTGTCCCATAATCCTGCATAATCACTTTCCTCCTGACTAAAAGGTTCCTTTGAATTAACATATATATTTAAGGCCTGGCAGACCCAGTCTTCAAAAGATCCAAAAGCGGGCCAAAAGACATGTGGTCTCAAACGTTCTTTTGGCCATTCTACCATACAATATTGAACTAATTTTAATTTACTTTTTCCTTTTCTGGGGCCCCTATCATTCCAATTTTCAATCATTATTCCTAATGGACTCTCCGGAGGTATTTCTAGTAATTCGCTCCCTTTCTTCTGGTCCTGGGGTCTCGATTTCGTCTGACCCATCTAGGAATTTTTACTGTGGCAATTCCTACAGCCCTTGGCTACCAGTAAGAGTGTCTTGCAGGGGGTTTAGGACCTATCACCCACCCACGAATCCTATAAGAATCGCTTCGGTCCTTCACCGGCCAAGTCCCTCGCGGGAGATTGGAACCGCGGTTAGAAGGCCTCCACAATCGCTTCGGAACTAGCTTCCGTCTCAGTCACACTCTTACACACACAGGCAACCGAATCCTACCCAACCGAACGGTATACACCTTAAATACTTACGACTCCGTCGTCTTCGTTCGGATCTTCGCGCGCAGAATTACGGGCAAAATAAACTGCTGCAGCCGGCAAGGGAGCTCATAAAAAATCAAATTCTTTGCTTGCCCCTATTTGGGTTCAGGATGGTGTTAGTCCCGACCCGACCCGATCAGGAGCCACCAAAAGGTGGGGCGCCCCTCCTAGATCAAGTCAGAATTCAGGAACCAAGACCATCCCGGACGAGCCCCCAATTGTTATCAATGATTTAGTCCCAAACAGGATTCCAATTCAAATTTACAATTTATTAAGCGAATAGAGGCAAGCAAACAGCGCTGGGTGTGCCGGGAG
>NW_028113832.1:0-22387 GCF_964289735.1 Phaethon aethereus | reverse complement strand
AATCCACCCACCCCCCGTGTCCCGCCCCCCGAGGCCAGGGCAGCGCTCACCGTGCCGCAGACCCTGACGTCGTGCAGCCGCCCCCACTCTTCCTCGCCGCTGTCCACCATCATGGCGCCATCGTCCTCCTCGCGGCCCAGCTCAGCGCAGAGGTGCAGCCGCACCTCCTCCCCCAGCGAGTGCATCCCCACCGCCGGAAAGAGCCCCTCGGGGCAGAGTGGCACGGCCGTGGAGCCCACCTGTGTGGGGGGCACGGGGAGCCGGGGCTCAGGCGGTGCCGGGGGGCCGGGGCGGCAGCGGGGGTGGGGGTGCTCACCCGCTTCCCGTTCTTGGTGAAGAAGACCTGTGCCGTCGGCACCTCGAAGGAGACCAGCTCGATGCCGCAGCCGATGCGATCCCCGGAGCTGCACTTGCTGCCGAACTGCCGGCCCTTGGCTCGGCCGCTGTACAGCCTGGGGGGGCCGGGGGGCATCACAGGGAAGGGCGGCCGAGCCCACATCCCCGCCCACCCCAGAGGCCACGAGCTCCCCCCAAATCCGCTCCCCAGTGGCCATATGGCAGTCTCATGGGTCCCAGTGGCCACACATGGCTGCCGGTGGCCACACCCTCATGGGTCCTGGTGGCCCCCCATGGGTCCTGGTGGCGACCCCCTCATGGGTCCCAATGGCCACCCTCCCTGGTCCTGCTGGCCCCCCACTCACTTGCCGTCATCAGCATGGTACGCCACAGAGTCGGGCAGCCAGCCGGGCTGGTGGTCCAGGCTGTAGTACTGCGGGACGAGGCCGACAGCGATGGTGCCGCGCACGCCGCTGTCCACGATGGACACCTGGGGGCCGGCAGAACTGTCACCCTGCGCGTGCGGGCGCGGCAGCCGCCGCCCCTGGGCTCAGCGGGGCCCCGGACGCACCTCGAAGTAGTTGTTGTCCCGGGTGAGGGGCCGTGGTGCCACGTAGCAGCCGACCTCGCCGGAGCTCCCGTGGTAGCTGGGGGGACACAGGGCACGGCCGCGGTGATGGTGACGCTCACGACAGGCCCGCGGCCCCCCCGGGCGCCTCCCACCTGAGCGTGTCGCCGTCCACCAGGATGTGCCGCGCGCGCGCGGGGCCGCGGCCGGCCCGGCCCTCGCGGATCTGCCGGATGCGCCGGCGCCAGCTGAGGCACCGGTAGTGCCGGTGGAGGTCATCCATGGCGGGGGGCGGCCTGCGGGGGGCGGCGGTCAGGCGGCCCTCGCCCCCCAGCCACCGCCCCGCATGGGGCTCCCAGCAACGGCCTCCCCGTCCTCGCTCCCCATCCCCTTACCACCAGGCCCCACTCAGCCCCACAACTACCTGGCCCCACACCCGGGCCCCCCCCAGACACTCAACCAAGCCCCCCGTGCCCGGGCACACCCCCAGCCCCGGGCCCGCCCGGCCCCACAACCGGGGTCCCCCCACAGCCGGGGTCCCCCCAGCCCCGCAACTGCCCCCTCCCCTCCCCAGCCGCCCATACCGGCTCCCGCCGTAGCCAGGGCCTCTCCCGGCTCCACAACCGCGCCCCCCCGGGCCCCCCACCCCAGAGCCGCCCCCGCCCTCACCGGCCCGGCCCCGCCCGCCCCCTCCATGGGCTCCGCTCGCGCCACGGCCCCGCCGCCCTCACTCACATCCGGGGCCCCGCGCTTCCGCCTCCGCCTCCTCCCGCCCCGCCGCCCCGCTCGGCCAATCGCCACCCGGCACGCCCCGACCGACGGCTCGTAATGCCAATCGAAGGCCGGAGGAGCGAGTGGGGGCGGAGCCCGCCGTTGACGGATGAGCGCGCACTCCTAGGTCACGTGACCCCACGGGCCCGGGGTTGGTAGCGGGGCGATGAGGGCGAGAGAGCGCCCCCTGGGGCCGGGGAACAGCGGGGTGGGCACTGGGGGACCCTGAAGGGACGGGTCGTTACTGGGAGCGCTGGAGCGGGCACTGGGCGGGGGGGTCGGGGGCCTTCCGCGAGCAGCGGGGGCCGAGGGGGGCACGGCTGTGGGGCGGGCGGGCAGCGGGACCGGGACGGGGGGTCGGGCTGGGGCTCGGGGGCCGGACCCACGGGACAGTCACCCCCGGGACCCCCGGCCGGGGGGCCTGTGCCCGGGGCTGCGATCCCGCTGCGCCCCCGGCTGCTCCCCGGTGCCGCCGCTGCGGGCGGAGGCGGCTCCGGTTACCGAGGGCGGCCGGGGAGGCGGGGCGCCCCCCAGCGGCGGCGGACGGGGCCGCAGCAGGACCGGGGGGCAGCAGCTCGGCCCGCAGGGGTCTCCGCGCCGCCGGTGCCCGGGGGGGGGCAGAGGGCCCGGGGCCCCCGGTCCCGCAGCACCGCGCGAGCGGGGTCCGGGGCCGCCTCTGCCGGCGGACCCAAGAGAGGGCTCAGACCCCCCGGGGCGCACGGGCCCCCCGGCTTTGCAGCCCCGCTGTGCCCCGGGGCGGCCCCCGCCCCCCCCGCCTCGGGCGGCCCCCGGGCGCCCAAATGCCCCCAGAGCCACCCCCCACAAACCGCCCCAAGCCACGCCCCATCACCAAACCACGCCCCCGCTCTTGCCCAAGCCACGCCCTCGCTCTTGTCCAAGCCGCGCCCTCCCCCCGTTTCCTGGCAACCGCCCCGACTTCCTGGCGGGAGACGCGAGGCCACGCCCCGCGCGGGACCGGCGCGGAGCGGAGCGCGGTGAGGGGCGGGGGGGACGCGGGGGGCACCGGGGGGACCTGGCCTGATGGGGGGCACCGGGCGGGCTGGGGAGTGTGGGGTGGCACCGCGGCGACCCAGCCCCACTGCGATCTGTGGGGTACAGCGTGACCCATCTCCTCAACAGCCCGTGGGGCACGGGGCGATCCAGCCCTGCGGCAGCCTGGGGGCCACCAGGGACACCCAGCCCCACGGCTGTCTGTGGGGCACGGGGCGATCCAGACCCACGGCAGGCTGGGAGACACGAGGGACACCCAGCCTGACAACAGTCTATGGGGTACAGGGTGATCCAGCCCCATGGCAGTCTATGGGGCATGGGGTGATCCAGCCCCATGGCAGTCTATGGGGTACGGGGTGATCCAGCCCCACGGCAGCCTGTGGGGCAGCAAGGATGCCTGGCCCCACGGCATGCTGTGAGGCACGGGGGGTGACCTGACCCCACAGCAGCCTGTGAGGCAGCAGGAACATCCGGCCCCATGACAGCCTGTGGGGCGCAGGATGACCTGGCCCCACGGCAGCCTGTGGGGCGCAGGGCTGACGGACCCCCCGCAGGACGCGATGGCGCGGGGCGAGCGGGAGACGCTGCTGGCGCTGCAGCGGGCGCTGACGGAGGAGCAGTTCCAGAGCCTCAAGTACCTGCTGGAGGAGCGGGTGCCGCTGGCGCAGCTGGGCCCCGCCACGCGCCCCGAGCTCTGCAGCCTCCTGCTCCAGCGCTTCCCTGGCCAGGCCCTGCACCTCATCGCCGACCTCCTGCGCCAGCTCGCCCGCCACGACCTCATCCGGCTCTACCAGCTCCCCGGTGCGGAGGAGGAGGCCCCTGGGGAGAAGGGGGATGGCGGCGGTGGCTCCGTCCCGTCGGGCTGCGGGGAGGACGCGGGACAGCGACCCGTCTCGCCGCCGCCGCCCGTGTCTTCCCCTCCGGCCCCGCGCCCGCCGCGGCTGACGGAGAAGGAGCTGCTGGGGGTGGCCCAGCGGCTGGGCAGGGAGTGGGAGGAGGTGGGGATCGGGTGCCTGGGGCTGGAGAGGAGCGCCTGGACCAGATCCGGGAGGACAACCCCCACAACGCCGTCATGCAGAGCTTCGAGATGCTGCGGGAGTGGCGGCGCAGGGAGAAGCAGGAGGCCACGGCGCCGCGCCTCCGCGCCTGCCTGGCCCGCGCCCGCCTGGACCCCGAGGTGCTCGACTTCCTCCAGAGCTGCCAGGGGGACTGCGGGGGCGAGGAGGGGGCCTTGCCCACCCCCCCGTTCGCGGGGAGGAAAAGGGCAGAGTAAAAGCGTTTTTATTCCGCCTGCCTGGCTCCAGCGGTGTCCCTGGGGCGTGCTCGCCCGTATTCCACATTTTGGGGGGGACGGAGGTGCCGGGAGGAACGCCGCTCCTCCTACCCGGGGCTGGGGGGCTCCGGGCAGAGGGAGGGGGTGATGCGGCCGTGGAGCCCTCACAGGTCCCGGCCCAGCCTCTCGATCTCGTCCAGGAAGAAATCCAGGTCGGCCTTGTTGACGGCAGGGTTGGTGACAATCTGCCGGAAGAAGTTGACCTTGGTGCCGTGGGGCTGGTAGCCCACCATCATGGACCCCTTCCTCATCATCCGCTCCTTGATGGCGGGGGCCACCTGCGTGGGGGGGCAGGGGGAGAGAGGCCGTCGGGGGGGTGCAGCTGGGGGTGGGGGGTCTTGGGGGAGCGGCCAGCTCCAGCACTCACCCTCCCCAGCCTCAGCCAGTACTCGGGGTCGTCCTCCCTGCCCCGCAGGCTGGGGGGCACGAACCAGAAGCAGAGGTTGATGAACTCTGGCTGTGGGAGGAAGAGGAGAGGAGGAACGGGAGCACGGCCCCTCGCTGAGCCCCCGACCATGGCGGGGGTCACCGGCTTGCCCCCCATCCCCGCTTCGGGCATTCAAACCTCAGGGCAGAGCTCAGGGTGGGTGGTCCTGCTCCCCGGGGCTTGGCACTGCCATAGGCTGTTATTAAGGGGGGACACATATAAAACCGCCCCGGTGCGCGGCCGAGCCTGGCGAGGTGCCATACCTCTAGCACCAGCTGGAAGCCGTCCCTCCTCCTCACCTCCTCGGCCAGGTACCTGGGGAAGAAGGTGAGCGTGAAGGCCCGGGAGCGGGGGGCCACGGCATCCGCGCATCATTGTGTCCGTCCGTCCCATGGCCGCTGCCCGGCGCTCACCGGGTGAAGGCGAAGGCCCGCTCGACACGGCGCGCCAGCCCCTCTGTCCCGGCAGCTTTCCAGAGGAGCCAGAGCTTGAGGCAGTCCACGCGGCGCCCGCACTGCAGGGTCTTGTCCCCCGTGTCGTAGGCGACGTCATAAAATTTATCGGATTGGAAGAGGTACGTGGCGCCAGCAGCGTGGCAGCGCTGCAGGAGGCCCTGGGGGAGACAGCGGTCACCCTCTAACCGGCAGGGGGGGGATGTGGGGCAGACCCACAGAGGGGGAAAGGGGCTGCAGGACCTACGGAGGTGTCGCGGAGCAGGAAGGCCGAACACTGCAAACCCACCGCCAGCATCTTGTGGGGGTTCCAGGCCACCGAGTCGGCCCTGCGGGAGAGGGAAGCTGGGGGGGGCGGAGAGCTCCTGGCGTGGGGAGAGGGGGGTCCCCAGCTCCTTAAACAGGGGGGTTGAGCCCGTCTTGTGGCCGAGCTCAGAGCTGGGAGGGTTGCTCACCTCTCAATGCCAGCCAGGAGGTGCCGGTGTTTGCCAGAGAGCAGGGCGCTGCCGCCCCAGGCTGCCTGCCGGGCAGGGAGAGGGGGGGTCAGAGCCGGCACCCTCCCTCTGGGCACCCTAGGAAGAGGGGGGCCAGCCCAGGGGTCCCAAGGGGGCACGCATGGGTCCCCCAGCCCCCGTTACTCACATCCACGTGGAACCAGAGGCCGTGGCGCTGGCAGAGGTCGGCGATGCTGCCCAGCGGGTCAAAGGCGCCCAGGACAGTGGTGCCGCAGGTGGCACAGACGAAGAAGGGCTCGGCACCCTGGGGGGCAGCGGGGGGGCAGGGGAGCCCTTTGCAGACAGGTCTGCCCCGGCACCCCGGCGCGGCTCCGTGGGGACCCTCCCCTGTGCCCCCCACCCTGCCTCACCTCGGCTTTCGCTCTCTGGATCTCCTTCTCCAGCTCCTCGGGGATCATCTTCCCCCTGAGGGACAGGGAGCGAAGAGGAGCGGCCGCGGGGACAGGCCGGGGCGGCGGGAGCCGGCGCAGCGCGGCCGGGATCAGCCCTGGCACACTCACCTCTCATCAGTCCCAACCAGGTGGACATTGTCGGTGCCAATGCCCAGGAACGCGGCTCCCTTCTGGATGGAGTAGTGGCTCTGAGCGGGGAGAAGATGGGCCTCAGATCTGGGGCGGGGGAGCTAACCCCAAGTCCCTTCCTGGCCCCCCACCCCGCAGCCTGCGGCCCTGCTCCACACCTCCTGGGAGGTGAAGAGGGCCAGGCGTGGCAGAGCCCAGCTGCCCTTCTGCCGGCTCTCCGGGAAGCGGCGGAACCGGGCTACGTTCATGGCGTACATGTTGGAGATGGAGCCTCCTGCCCGGGGACAGGGACAGCCGCGTCACAGCCGGGGATGGTGACGAGCCACTGCCATGGTCATGGACAGTGACAAGCCACCGCTGGGGTCCCAGGCGGGGACAGGGTCGGGGACAGGCCACCGTCGGGCCAGGAGCAATGCAGGTACCCGGGGAGAAGATGCCGTCGCCGCTGCCCCAGCCCACCAGCTCCCGCAGCTTGGCCAGCACCACTTCCTCCATCAGCACGAACACCGGGGCTATCTCGTAGGTATATCTACGGGGGCACGCAGCACCCGTGGGGGGGTCAGCCTGCTGGCACCACTCCCCACCCCTCCTCCAGGCACCCCAAACCTCAGCACCCCAGAACACCCCTGCTTCAGGCCACCCCTCTGTTTTCGGGGACGCACTGGCTGGTGTTGAGGGCCTCGGTGATCAAGCGTCCCGCCAGTGCGTGGTGGTCCAGGCCAGAGAAGAGCTGGTTGAAGAAGCGAGGGTGACCTGGGGGCATTAGACAGCGGCAGCCTCAGGTGCAGGGCAACAGGAGCCCCCCCTCACGAGACCCCTGTCACACAGGCACTCGGGCCCTGGGGACGCTGCCACGAGGGGGCAACTGTCACCCGTGGGAGTGGGGCCACCTCTGGAGCCGTGTGTGGGACAGGGACGGTGCAAGGCCGTACCCAGACCTGGGTATGTGACAGGGACATGAGTGGGACCGGGCTGGACCCATGACCCCAGTGACTGGCTGGGGTGGGGGGCAGCCTTGTATCCAGCTGCTGCCTGCCAAACTGAGACCAGTTGGGACCTGCTGGGCTTGAACTGGAACCAGCTGGGGCTGAACTGGGACTGGCTGGGGCTGGACCGGGAGCAGCGGGGCGCAGGCGGCGGTGCTTACAGGTTTTGACGCTGTAGCGGATGACGTCCCGGCAGCGCTCCAACAGCCTCTCTGGCGGCTCCCCGCCACCCCGCAGCTCCAGGTCCAGCAGCTCCCGCAGCTCCTGCGGCTCCTTCCAGTCACAGACCTGCAGGGAAGGGGAAGGGGCACAGGATTCAGCCCCAGCCAGGCAGGAACACCCACCCCGTCCCCACCACCTCGCTGGGGGGCTCTATGTCTCACCCACCTTTTCGGACACATCTGTCCCTTTCCGTACGGCTTCATGCAGCAGGACCTGGAAGGCTTTCTGCAGGAATTCCTCCCCGGCTGCTTTATCCAAGCCGGGATGCTCCAGCCAGCTGCTCTCTGCCATCACGCCAGTCTCGGCCAGCGCAGCCATGGGATGGCCGTCACCCCCTGCCACGTGCCGGGAGGCAGGGACCCCCCTGCTTTCTCACCCTTTGCAGGGGTTGGCGGAGCGTGCCGGCTGGGAAGCGTGGAGGGGTAATGTGCTCCTGCCTCAACCTCACCTCGCCCGGGCAAGGATTTTCCTCTTGGCCACGTCGTCGCAGAGGAACAAGGGACAAAGTACATGGCCCTGAAGGCTCTTAAAGGCGCACCCGGGGCTTCCCCAAAGTTGTGCCCTCACGCTGGTGGGGGTCTCAGAGCCCCTGGGAGGCCGGCAGCTGCCTGGGTGCAGGCAGGGGTGGCAAAGCAGGGACGGTGTCTCCAGGGAGCTGCGGGAAAGTGATGGGAAGTGCAGTCAGCGGAGAGCGGCCATCCCTGGTGTGTCCCCTCCCCGTGCAGCCCGCGGTGGGGGCCCGAGGCCCCCATCCCACCACACCGTGCGCAGGGTTGTTTTCGAGACCACCGGGCTGCCGGCGGGGAGGCGGGGGGCCAGGGACGTGGCTTTGGCTTGTTGGGGGACGGCGGGGGGGGCCCGGCACTACCACCCCGCGGTGCTGGGGCCACCCAGCCGGCAGGGGACACGCAGCCAGCGGGAGCCCCCGGCCAGGGACAGGCCTGTTGCCAAGCCGGGGGAGACCCTTTGTGCGCCTCCCCCCCCCGGCTGCAGCAGGAAGCCATGGGGAGGGGCAGGAACTGCCCCAGGGGGGCAATGAGGTGGGGGACAGGGCGGGAGAACACCAACCCCCCGGAGGGCCCACAGCGGGGTGGGGCCCCACAAGGGGCCATAGGGGGGTGGGGGATAAAAGCTGCCCCCAGGGGCAATGTGGGGAGGCACGGCCCACCCCGGGGGGAGGCGGGAGGCCCCGGCGGCGGGGCGCCCCCTCCCCGGGGCAACAAAGTACCGGCAGCTCCGCCGGGGTGACCGGGCCCGGGCCCAGACCCGCCGCCGCGCCCCGCCCCGTTACCCCGGCAACAGCCCGACTCTAATATGGCGCCGCGCGGGGCGGAGCCTGCGCATGCGCGGAGCGCGCCCCGCCCCACCGCCCCCGCCGGAAGCGCGGGCGGGGGCGGGTGTTTCCGGTTCCGGGTCGGCGGCGGCGGCCGAGGAAGGGGGGGGGCGCTGGGGCCGCGGCTGTTTGTAAACTTGTCGGTGCGGCGGGCGGCGCGGAGCGGAGCGCGGAGGGGCCGCGGCAGGTACGGACCCGCCCCTCCCCGCCGGCACGGAGCGCGGGGCGGGGGCCCGGCCTGACCCGACCCGACCCGACGGGGGCCCCGCGCGCCTCACCGGGCCCGGCCGCGCGCGCCGCCGCCTCGGCTCCGCCCCCACCGGGCGGCACCGGGAGGGGGAGGGGAGGGGGCAGTGGGGGGTGGGGGGGCGATAGCGGGGCGGGCCCAGCGCGCAGGCGCGTGCGTCCCCGACGGGAGGGGCGGCCCCTCCCCCCTGCCGTGACACCCTCCCTCCCCCCCGTGTGACCCCTCTCGGTGTGACCCCCGATGTGACCCCTGGTGCCCTCCCCGGGACGCCCCCCGCCCCCCGGACCCCCCACATGCGGAGTCACCCCCGCGCTCCCCTCCCCGTCCCCCCCCAGGGTCCCTACCAGCATCAGCCCCCCCCCCAGCGTGTCACCCTGCCCTGAACCGCCCCCTTCCAGCACCCCGGGGTCAGCACCGGGTCACCCATCCCCCCCAGGTCACCCCCCAAGCCCCCGCCTTCCCCCCGCCCCACGTCACCCACCCGACCCCCCCTCAGACTGGGCCACCCCCCAACCACCTCCTTTCTCCCACAGCCAAATTGTCCCCGTGAGGTGCAGCGGGACCGAGACCCTCCAGCTTTGGGGCTGGGGTCCCCCCCCCAAGACCGGTGGGGTCTCCCATCCCCATAACCTCTTCTCCCTCCCCGCAGGCGAAGACCCACGGCGGCGGCGGCAGCGGCGTGTCCCCGTGGGGAGCCGGCTCCCGCCCCAGGGAAGACGGGGAGGTGGGGGGGGGAGATGTCCCCTCTCTAAGGAGCCTGCGGGCAGCTGCCTGCGCGCTGCCTACCCCTGCCTCACCCCGCCAGCCCCCCCCCCGGCCGGGGCTGAGGAGGGAGCGCCTCACCGCGCCCGCGGCACCGCGGCAAAGATGTCGGCAAAGTGGAGGGTACTGGACGAGCCCGGCAAAAAAAAAAAAAAATGATTAACTGAACCCACCTTTCTAACCGTTAAAAAAGTTCCTTTCCTGGGCGAGAATTAAGGCTAAAGAATTGTTACAATCCGTTTGTCGAGGACAGACAGACAGACACAAGATGGCTCAGGTAATGAGCCCCAATTTTCCCACCCGTACCCCAAGATCCAACGCTGAGAAGTTTCTGGTGGTGGTGGGAGGGGGGGGAAGAGCACTCGGCCCGGCAGCTCCCTCCCCGCCGGGGCGGCGGGTGCCGGCGCGGGCTCCCCCCGCCTCGCACCCCATCACCCTCCCATCCTGGGTCCTCTCCGGAGCCGGCGGAGCTTTCCCGGCCGCCGTTCCAGGGATCATCCAAACTTTCCCGTTAGCCATTAGGTCCTCGGCGGGGCCTCGCCGAAACGAAAAATTAAAAAAAAAAAAAAAAAAAAAAAAGGGGGGGGCTTTGGGGAGAAGGGGGGGGCGGGCTCGCGCCTTCCCCCGCCCCGGCCCCCTTCTAGCGCTCGGTTGAAGGCGTCCGGTCTCCGTCCCCCTCGCAAGGGTTTGGTTTTTGTTTCTGGGTTCGTTCGAAGGGCCGGGGCGGGGGTTCGGCGGCCGGGTGGGCGCCTGCAGCTCGGCCGCCTCTCCCCCTCTCCGGCAGGCGAGCCTCCTGGCCTGCGAGGGCCTCTCCGGCGTCTGCCTGGTGCCGACGGTCGCCAGTAAGAAGATGATGCCGAAACAGAGCTCGAAACAAGGCGAGAGCAGGGAGAGGGGGAGCAGCCCCGACGTGCTGGTACGGCCGCTCCCCGCCAGGGGCACGGGGGGCTCGGCTTCTGTTCTCTTCTCCTTCAATTTGACTTTTTCCTTCTTTAATTTGTTTTTTTGCTCTTTCAATTGGGGTTTTTCCTCCTTCAATTCCATGTTCCTCTCCTTCAATTCGATGTTCCCCTCCTTCAGTTTGATGTTCTCCTCCTTCAATTCGATGTTCTCCTGGTTCAGTTTGATTTTTCCTCATTTAATCTGATTTTTTTCTCCTTTAACTTCACTTTCTTTCCTTTAATTCTATGTTTTCCTCCTTTCATTTTATTTTTCCCTCCTTCAATTCGATTTTCTTCTCCTTTAATGTCATTTTCCCCTCCTCTAATCTGATTTTCTCGAGGCTCTCCGTCAGGACGGCGAGAAGTCCCGCAGCCGCAAAGACGAGGAAATGGCCGAGGCCTCGCAGCCGAAAAAATCCATCAAAAAGGCAGGTCGTGGGACCGCGCTCCCGGGGGCCCGGGGGGCGGTGCTGGGACGGGGGTCCCGGGGCAGGAACGGGTGTGCCTGACCCAGCCCTCCCTCCCCGTGCCAGCGCCGCAAGCGGGTGGCCGGCGCCAAGGGACCCAGCCGCTCCTCCCGGAGAGGATCCCGCCTCGGCAGCCAGGTTTGCCGCCGTGGAGGAGGAGGAGGAGGAAGATTTCCCAGACTCCGGCAGGCGCAGGATGGCCGGGGCGGGGGGCAGCGGTGCTGGGGGGGCAGGATTGTGCCCCCCGCCCCGCTGACGGGGGGGGTCTGTGCTCCGCAGATGGTGGTGATCAAGCAGAACGGCTCTTTCCAGGTGAGCATCCCCAAAAACTTCATCTGCGACCACTGCTTCGGCGCCTTCCGCAGCAGCTACCACCTCAAGAGGCACATCCTCATCCACACCGGTAACGCCGGGCGCCGGGCGCCCCGCGGGCGAGCGCGGGCCGCCTCAATAAACGCCCCCCTCCACTCGGTCGCTGCCCCCTCCGCAGGCGAGAAGCCCTTCGAGTGCGACGTCTGCGACATGCGCTTCATCCAGAAATACCACCTGGAGCGTCACAAGCGCGTCCACAGCGGCGAGAAGCCCTACCAGTGCGAGCGCTGCCTGCAGGTACGGCCCCGCGGGCGCCCGGAGCCGCTCCCGGGGGTCCGGGCAGGGCTCGGGGTGGGGGGTGCCCCCCCCGGGGCTGGTAACCCCCCTCCTTCCCCGGCAGAGCTTCTCCAGGACAGACCGGCTGCTGCGACACAAGCGGATGTGCCAAGGCTGCCAAACCAAGAGCCCCGACGCGCAGCTGCTGCTCTAGGAGCCCAGCGGAGCCGCGGCACCGCCCGGCAGCACCGCCGGCAGCTGGCTTTCCTTCCTCGCCACCCCTCCACTCCTCCCCTCTTCATCCTCCTCCTCCTCCTCCGTCTCTCCTGGGCTTTCGCCCCCATTGCAGCTCCCCGCCGCGGGGATGAGGAAGAGCCGGCCGCTCGCCCGGACTTTCAGCCGACGGCACTGTACATAACTCAAAGACGGTCTGGAAGAACCTTTCTCGAGCGGCAGAAGGCGCAGGCAGCTGCCCGCAAACCTGCCTCCAGCCCCCCTTTCCCCCGCCCCCCCTTTTACTCCCAAATCCTTGCCCTCCCCCTCTCAGGAAAGGCTTGGAGCCCCAAGCCGGCCCAAAGCGGAGCCGAAGCGGGACGCCTCCAACCCCGACCGCTTCCTTTCGGCCGCCGGATGGGCTCGCGCGGGCGCTCGGCTCTCAGGTAGGAGGGTCTCGCAGGGAGGAGCCGTTTCTAACCCCCCTTTTTTTAAGAAAAAGGAAAAAACAAGCGTTGGCAGGGCCCCGGCGGCGGGGGGGCCGGCCTGGCAGTGGCGCTTCCCTTTTCCTTTTGAGTTTTCATGGCTTTCGGGGTTTTTTTGGGGGGGTGGGGTTTTTTGGGGTTTTCTTCTCTTTTCTGCGTGTGTTTTGGGGCTGTCGCCTTCGCTCGCCTCCACCCCTGGCTCTGGTGGGGGGGCCAGGGCTGTGACGCGCCTCGGGGGCACCCCTGAAACTGGGGCCGTGTACTGGGAGCACCCAGTGCCAAGGGGACGAGCCTCGGCCCAAAGAGCCCCGGCACCTTGCGGGGGGGCAGGGGGTGGCCGCCGCGCCCCCCGGCTCCCAGCCCTACCCCCCGCCGCGGGGGCCTCACCCCCGCTTGCCCCCAGACTGCGTTTTGGGGGTGCCGGAGCAGAGGTGGCTCTTTGGGGACAGTCCTGGCTCGGCCGACGGTGCCTGGCAGTTCCCCTGCTCCCTCTGCGGCCCCCCCAAAGCACGGGTGCCCCACGCATGGGTGCTGGGTGCCAGCCCGGCCCACGGCTTGTGCCACGGGGGCAAAAGGGCCGAATTTGGGTGCTGCTCCCCGCTGTGTCATTGCTTTGGCACCCTGTTCCTCTGTCTGGCGCTGCCGGCAGCCGGGGTCGGTACCGCCTGGGGGGCGGCACCCGGGGGGCTTTGTGCCGGCACCATCTCCATCGCTGCCGGGCCGGGACCCCCGACAGGCGGGACCCCCGGTTTGGGCCCCCTCCGGCGATGCCGCGGGGAAGAGCTTTGGTGCGGGGCTGAGCCCTCCCCCGGCCTAACCCACTCCCCGCTGGCGTTTCGCCCCTCGCCGGGCCAGGGGGGCCGCGCTGGGGCTTTGGGGGCGGCGGGGGCCACACCCCGCGCTGCCGTGGGAAAGTGGGGGATGCTGACCAAAACCGGGAGTGAAACGACGGCACCGGGGTTTCGGCATCTGCGCCCACGAGGGCAAAAGTGCAGCGGCCGCACCCAGACCCCCCCGCCCCCCCTCCCCCGGCTTCACTTTTTTTTTGGGGTGGTTTTTTTTTGTTGTTGCTGTTTTGGGGTTTAATACATGGATTTTGGTGGGGGTCCCGGGGCGGGGACTGACCCTGCGTCACTTCCACGCCGTAGTTTGTCGAAGCCGTCCCCAGCTCGCGCCCCCCGCGTCGGTCCCCGGCCTTTAGGGTTTATTTAAATAAAAACTCGTCGGGTTTTTTCTTTTTTCTACCCCGGGCTCCGCTTCTTCTGGGGGCGGCTGGATGCAGCCGGGAGCGGCCCCCGACCCCCCAGCACCCCCTGCCCGCCCCCTGGGACGTGTCAAGGGAGGGGGTGGCCAGCCTTGGGGACACCTTTATTGGGGGTCTTTCAGCACCGCGAGGAGGGGCACAGGGGCTCCGGGGGTGGCCCCGGGGGCACGGCAGGGCGGGAGCCGCGCGGGACAGCCCCGTTGCCCCCTCACCGCGGCTGGTAGCCAGGGTTGGGGGTGGTGGTGGTAGCACTCCTGAAGAGGGGGTTGATCTGTGGGGGGGACGCGGGGTTGGGGATCAGGGCCCTGGCCCCGGGGGGTCTGTGGCCCCGGGGGCGGGGGGCGGGGGGGGCGGTCACCTCGTGCCAGCGGGCGCGCTGCCGTTCCCGCTGGAAGTGCCGGTATTCCTGCCGCGCGCGCAGCTCCAGGCAGAGGCGGCACAGGCCCAGCGCCGCCAGCGCGGCCACCGGCCCAGCCACCAGCGCGGCCACCGGCCACTCCACCCCGGCTGCCACAGAGGGTCAGGTGTGGGCAGGACCCCCCACGCCCGGCCCCGAGGGCCCGGTGCAGGACCCCCCACCCAGGCATGGGGTCCCATGGGTGTGAGGACCCACCACCCGTGGGGTCCTGCAGGTGCAAAGACCCACCTCCCCCAGGGGCCTGTGGGTGCAAGGATTCCCCCCCCCAGGTATACAGGGCCCATGGGTGTGGGGTCCCACGAGCATGGGGATCCCATGGGTGCAGCACCCCCTCCTGTCCCGTGGGGCCCAGGGACGCCCCCTCCCATGGGCAGGGTTGTCCTTTGGGGTGCCGGGGGCCCCCACGGAGCCCCTCGCTCACCCTCCTCGGCCCAGACGGTCAGCGTCAGCTCCCTGTCCTCCTCCTCCTCCTCCTCCTCCTCCTCCTCCTCCTCCTCCTCCTCCTCCTCGCCGCCCGCCCCCTCGATGAGGAAGAGGAGGACGCGGCCGTCCTCGGTGGCCTCCCGGCACCAGCCCTGGGGGTCCGGGGGGGGCGCGGGCAGCCGCCGGGTGCTGACGCGGGCGCAGGCGAGGCTGCAGTTCCCCCGCAGCGGCCCCCGCCCCAAGGCGCCGCAGTCGGCGCAGTCCCTGGGGACCCCCGGGCCCCGTCAGGGCCTGGCCTTGCCCCCGGCCCCCCAGGGCACCCAGCCCCTCCACGCTCAGGTCCTCAGCCCCAGCGCGGTCTCGACACCCCGGCCCCCCAGCACCCCGACCCCCAGCCCCGCGCCCCCCGGCACCCTGACCCCCAGTTCCCAGCACCCCCAGCACACCCGGCCCCCAGCAGCCTGGCTCCCCCCGGCCACCAGCCCCCCCAGCACCTCAGCCCCCCAGCCCCCCAGCCCCCCCACACCCCGGCCCCCTGCTCCCAGCACCTGAACCCCCGGCCCCCCAGCACCCCGCCCCCCCGCCGCCCGGCCCCCCAGCACCCCCACACCCCGACCCCCAGCTCCCAGCACCTGAACCCCCGGCCCCCCAGCACCCCGCCCCCCCGCCGCCCGGCCCCCCAGCACCCCCACACCCCGACCCCCAGCTCCCAGCACCTGAACCCCCGGCCCCCCAGCACCCCGCCCCCCCGCCGCCCGGCCCCCCAGCACCCCCACACCCCGACCCCCAGCTCCCAGCACCTGAACCCCCGGCCCCCCAGCACCCCGCCCCCCCGCCGCCCGGCCCCCGGCCCCGGCGCTCACCGGAGGCGGCGGCAGCGGGTGCGGCAGGCGGGGCAGCGGGCGCAGCGCGGGCCCAGGTAACCGGCCCGGCAGACGCAGCTCCCGCAGACGCAGCGCCCGTGGCCGCCGCACTCCCGGCCGCGCCGCAGGCAGCGCCCCCGGCCCAGGGGGCACCCGCAGCCGCTGCCCCCGAAGCCCTCGCGGCACCGGCACGTCCCGCACACGCACTCGCCCCGCTGCGGGCCTGCGCACCGGCTGGCGTCAGGCGGCCCCGGTGGGCCGCCGCCGCCCCCCACTCCCCGCCGTGGCGCCCGTGGGGACGGGACCCCCCCGGGACATGTGGCGGGGACGGGACCCGTGGGGACAGGGGCGTGCGACGGGGACGGGAACCCCCTGGGGCCAGGGACACGTGAGGGGACCGGACCCACGGGATGCACAGCGGGGACGGGACCCATAGGACAGGGACATAGGATGGGGACGGGACCTGTGGGGCAGGGGCAAGTGACAGGAACGGGACCCCCACGGGGACCGGGACACACAGTGGGGAGGGGACCAGTGGGGACAAGGGCACGGAGCGGGAATCAGGACCCCCGGGGGACGGGACCCGTGGGGGCAGGGCGTGGGACGGGGAGGGGACCCCGCGCGCCCCCACCTCCGCAGGGCAGCCCCTCGTGTCGCTCGCAGGCGCCACTGTCGCACTGGCAGAGGGTCCCGCTCAGCCCGGGGGGGCACTCGCAGGCGCCACAGACGCACCGGCCCCTCCCGCTGCAGGGGGGCCCCGTGCTGTTGGGGGGCCGGCAGCCCCCCGCCGCCTCCGCCGCCTCCGCCACCGCCCCCTCGCACTCGCACCGACGGCCCCGACGGCCCTCCGGGCACCTGGGGGCGGGATTCAGCCGCGGTCGGCCCCACGGAGCTCCATCCCGCCCCACGCCACCCCGGCATCCCCCCCACTGCTCCCCCCACCCTACCGCACTCCCCCCATCTTGTCCCATCCCCCCTTCCTGGCGCCCCGTCGACCCCCACCACCTTGCTCCCCCCGCCCATGGACCCCAAACTGCCCCCCTTGCCCCACTCCAGCCCATCCTACTGCCCCTCATCCCGCCCCATGGACACTCACCCCACCCCCTGGACCCTCATCCTGCCCCACAGACCCCCAACACAGCCCATGGACTGCCGCCCCCGCCCCCCAGCTCCCCGCCTTACCTCTCATCCCACCCCATGTACCCCCCCGCCCCCCAGCCCACCTCATCCCACTGCCACCATCCCCCCCGGCCCCCCCCACCTGCAGACCCCGCAGAGGAGGGTGCCGCCGTGGCAGAGGGGGGCCTGGGGCTGGCGGTGGGTGCAGGAGCACCCGCAGAGGGTGCCCAGCTCCAGGCTCAGCTCCTCGGTGGAGCCCAGCACCCGCAGCCCCACACGCTGTGGGGACCCCAGGCAGGCACCCGCTCGCACCCGCACCGTGAAGGTCACCTGCACAGGAGGGCACCCATGGGGACCCCATCGCGGGGGGGGCACCCACAGTACGGGAGGCACAGAGGGACACACAGCGGGTCGGACACACGGATCCACAAGATGAGAGGACAGGGATGGGTGCAAAATCGGCCCCTGGGGTCAGTGGGTGCCGGGTGGCTCTGCCCCCCGCTGCGTGCCCCACACCCCGGGCCTCCATGTGGTGCCCCACATTCCTGCCCGCTGCCCCATGGGGCCGCCGCCCCACACCCCCCCCCGTGTCCATGCCCCCAATGTCCACCCCCCCGTGCCCGTGTCCCCCACGTCACCCCCACGACGCCCCCCCACCTCCTGGTTGACACGGACACCGGTGCAGCGGCCGCCATGGGGCTGGGGGGGGCCGGGGGGGCCCCCGCAGTGGGACTCGTAGCTGAGGCTGATGCCGGGGGGCAGCGGCGAGTGCTGCAGCTCCACCGTGGACGAGAGGCTCTGGGAGGGGGCACCCACGGGTGTCAGCGCCCCCCGCCCCCCTCGGGGGGGGGCACCCCCCCCCCGAGGGCGCCCGGGCGCCCCGTGTCCCCCGCTCACGTCGTAGGCGTCAGCGATGAGCTGCACCACGTTGCTGGAGTCCTCCCGCAGCTCCCCCACCACCGACTTGGGGATCAGGCGGCTCAGCTCCTGCGCGCGGATGGGCTCAGGGGGGCCGCGACCCCCGGGCGGGGCCCCCCGCCCACCACCCACCCACCTGATAGACGGGGACGGTGGGAGCCGTCACGGCGAAGATGGGCTGGATATTGGCAGCCGAAAGCACCTGGGCCAAGTGTCCCACCGAGGGGTAGTCCTGCAAGGGGGGGGGCATGGGTGCTGGGTGCCCCCCTCCCGCACCCCCCACCCCCATCTCCGGGCACCTACGTAGAGGTGGCTTTTGGTGTAGACGCCGCTGGCGTCGAGGTGGCAGCGGGCGTCGCTGGGGAGGACGATGCCGCCCAGCTTGCCGTCCCCCGCCGTGTGGAAGGTGTCGTCCGAGGCGAAGACCAGCAGGCGGGTGACGGGGCGCCAGCCGATGCGCTCCTGGGGGCGGCGCGGGGGGCGGCGTGACGCGCCGCACGCCTGCCTTGCACGCCTGCGCGCGCGCTGGCACGCTTGCCTGCACGCTGGCACAGGCTGGTGCATGCAGTCACGCCCGCGCGCACACTTGCAGGCAGTCATGCTTGCGCACGTGCTTGCGCGGGCTTTTGCACGCTGGTGCTCTTGCACGCAGGCGCGCTCGCAGGCATGCTCGCACACGCTCTTGCACGCAGGTGCGCATACGGACACGGTTGCTTGTGCACTTGCGTGCGCTCTTGCTTCCGTGTGCGCTTGCAGATGCTCGCGTGCAGGCACGCTTGCAGGCTCACTTGTAGGCAAGCGCGTTTTCCGGCAGGCGCCCTCGCACGCGCTCTTGCACGCGGGCACATTTGCAGACGCGCTCGCCCGTGCGCTTGCACGCAGGAATCCTCACGCGTCCACTTGCGGACGCTCTCGCGCGCAGGCTCGCTGGCACGTGCACGCCTGCGCCCGCTCACTCCTACGAGCCCCCCGCGCGCCCTCGCCCGCATCCCCCCTCCCTTGCCCGCTCCCGCCCCGGACCGCTGACCTCGCAGACGGCCACCTGCATGATGGCGTCGAAGCCGCCCTCGGGCGCGTCCAGGTTGCCGGAGATGCGCTGGCGGCTGACGCGCTCGGCGAACTCCCCGGCGTCGGCGGTGAGGGACAGGACGTGGCGGAAGGCGGCGGGCGCGTCGCAGGGCTCCCGCCGCTCGGGACAGGGGTTGCGCAGCTTGGAGGGCACCGTGCTGACGTAGGGCAGCACCGTCTTGTCCACGAAGGAGCCGAAACCTGGCGGAGAACCGAGTTTTCGGGGCCGGGGGAGCGGCCGAGCGCCCCAGAGACCCCGCGGAGACCCCCGGCCTCCGGCGCGCGCCCACCGATGCGGACGGAGGAGCTGACGTTGCGCAGCGCGGCCAGGAGGTCGCTGCCCAGCCTGCGGACGCTCGCCAGGTCGTCCCGCATGGAGTAGGACAGGTCCATCAGGTAGTAGAGGTCCACGGGGCGGCCCCGCGCCCGCCGGAACCGCGCGCGGAAGCTCTGCTCCTCCCCTGCGCCGGGGGTCAGGGGGGCAGGGGGCCTCCCCCCGCCGAGCCCCCCGCTCCCCCCTGTCCCACTGGCACCCCCCGTCGGGCGGCTCCATCTCCCTCCCCCCGTCCGTCCTTCCTCTCCAGCCAACCCTCATCTTCCTCTCCATCCATCTGCCTGCCCCACCCCTCCCTCCCCCATCTCCCCCGTCCCCCCATCTCCCCCCATGCCCCCCAACTCCCTCCATACCTCCCTCTCCCCCATCTCTCCCCATCCCCCATCCCCCCATCACTCCCTCTCCCCCATCCTCCTCCATCCCCCCATCCCCCCCATCTCCCTCCATCCCCCCATCCCCCCCATCTCCCTCCATCCCCCCATCCCCCCATCCTCCTCCATCCCCCCATCCCCCCATCCTCCTCCATCCCCCCATCCTCCCATCCCCCCATCTCCCTCCATCCCCCCATCCCCCCATCTCCCTCCATCCCCCCATCCCCCCCATCTCCCTCCATCCCCCATCTCCCCATCACTCCCTCTCCCCCCATCCTCCTCCATCCCCCCATCCCCCCTTCCCCCCACCCCCCTCACCGGGCCGGAGCAGCAGCCGGACGCTCTGGGGCCGCAGCTGGGCGCGCCCCCCCCGCCCCCCTCCAGGGCCCAGCAGCTCCTCATCCTCCAGCACCCACGCGCTGCCGTGGGGCTCCACCACGGCGCCGGGGGGCACCCCGCGCGCTCCAGGGCCTCCCGTGGGGCGCAGCGGGTGGCTTCTGCCTGCCCCCCGCGTGTGAAGTCCTGCGGGGGACGGGGGTCAGCGGCAGCCCCCCCTGCAGCCCCACACGGCTCTGCACCCCGCCGCGCCGCGCCCATCGCCCTGTGCCCCACACGCCACCCCCCGCCGCCCCTGCACCCACCGCGCCATGTGCCCCCGCGCCCCCAGCCCCCCGGCGCCCCGGCCCCCCTCGCTCCACACCCCACACCCCTCTGCAGCATCCCTCCCGCACCCACGCCCCAGCGCCCCGCAGTCCCCCAGCATCCCACGGTCCCCCGCACCCCACGGGCGGGTGCCGCGTGCTGGGGGGGGCGGGGGCCCCTCCGGCTGTTTGTCACTGAGGTTTCGCTGCTTCCTGGTGACAAACCGCAGGGGGGGGGGTGTCACGCAAGGGAGGGGGGCGAGGGACTGGCACCCGCCGGGCCTCATGGCACACGAAGACCCCCATGGGACACTTGGGGCCCAGCGACAAGTGGGGACCCCACAGCAGACCCCCAGAGCCCCCAGGCGGACGCTCCCCAGGGAGCCTGTGACCCCCCCCGGCACCCCAGGGCACAGAAGGGGCCTCGTGCCTCAGCAGGGCCCCCCGGGACACTGTGACCCCCATGTCACGCCGGGGACCCCACAGCACAGCCGCCACCCCACAGCACACCGTCGCCCCGAGGGACGCCCCAAGGGACAGCAACCCCCCCCCGCGCCGCTGCACCCCTACTGCAACAGCACTGCAGTCCCACGGGGATCCCACGGGGACCCGGCGAGACACGGGGACCCCCAAGGACTTGGGGACCCCATGGCACACAAGGAATCCACGGGACACGGGGACCCCCAGGGACCTGGGGACCCCACATCGCAGGGGGACCCCGAGGGACACGGGGACCCCCACAGCACACGGGAACCCCACGGCACCCACTCCCCCACCCCACCCTGCGACCCCCGGAGGACCCCAAAGCCACCCCGCCACCCTCACGGACGCGAGGACCCTCCCGGGGCGCCGCGACCCCCAGCGGGGCGGGGAAGCCCCGAGGCCGGGCCCCGGGGGGGCCCCCGCACTCACCGGGTCCTCGCACCAGGCGCATCGCGGGTGGGAGCGGACACACGCCTCGCAGGACGCTTGGGGCTCACAGGACCCTGGGGACACCCGCGGGTCAGGGGCCCAGGGGGGAGGAGGGGACCCCCCCGGTGCCCCCCGGGGCCGCCCCCCACCTGCCCCGGCCCCCCCGGGGCCGCCAGCAGCAGCGGCAGCAGCAGCAGCCCCCCCATGGCCCGGTGCCGCGCGCCGCCGGGGGCGGGGCGGGGGGGCACGGGGGGGCGGTGCCCCGCGCCCTGCCCCCCCCCCCCGGCGGGAAGGACCCAGGCGCGCGCCTCGCCCCCCGCGGCACCCCTGGGTGGCGGCACCCCTGGGTGGGGGTCGGGGAGAGTCACAGGGAGTCCCTGGGGGGACACACACGACACGGGCTTCCCGGGGCGGCTCCGCGGGGGTGCTCCCCCCCCCCGGGTCCCCACTGTCTTGGGGGGCTGCACCGCCCCAGGGGCGGCCCCTCCCCTCCCGGGTGCCCGCCATGACCCAGAGGTGCCCCCCCTTATGCCGGGGTGTGCCCCCATCCCCGGCCGTCCCCCATCATCCCGTAGGGTCCCCCCTCATTGCTCCCAAGGGCGCCCCCCCCGGGGGCCCCCCCGCCCCCTACAGCACAGCGGGACCCCCCAAATTTCCATCACTTTATTTTGCAAAAATAGAAAAGCCCCGTGCCCCCCCCGGCGGGGGGGGGGCTGTAAACATGGCGGGGGGCCCCCTCGGAGGGGGGCAGCTTGGACACGGGGGGGGCAGCAGGGGCAGCGGCGGGGGGACCCCCCCGGGGCCGGGGGGACCCCGGTGTAAACGCAAAGGAATAA
Organism: Phaethon aethereus; assembly: GCF_964289735.1. Taxonomy (NCBI): domain Eukaryota; kingdom Metazoa; phylum Chordata; class Aves; order Phaethontiformes; family Phaethontidae; genus Phaethon; species Phaethon aethereus. The sequence goes on along the minus strand of NW_028113832.1, from coordinate 1,042 downwards.
ATAACGGGTGAAAGTGCGGCCGCGGGGGGGGGCACCCCCCTGTAGTGTAATGGCCCTTCCACTGGCTGTGCACCTCCAAAATGGAGGGGCAAGTTGGGGGGCAGGGAGCCCCCTCCAGCCAGGCTGGGGGTAACAGACATTTGGGGAGCAGTTTGGTCCTGGGGGCGGTTGGGGTGTGACCCCCCCAGTCAAGCTGCTCCGGGGGGGGCCAGGGCAGGGCCCCCCATGGCCTTGGGGTCATCGTAGCTATGGCTTGGGACCCCCCCAGCAACACTGGGGAGGTTTGAGGGGGTCACCTCATGCCCCCCGTCTTTGGTCTCTATAGTGTTCTGTGCTGGGGGGTAGCGGGGGGGGCCTCAGGGTCCCCCCCCAACAGCATCAAAAAGCAAAACCCACAAGCAGCGCCCACCCCCCCGACAATAAACCAGCAAATAAAATGCCCCCCCCCCCCGGAATGGGGGGGTCCCGCCTGCGCCCCAGCAGCGCCGGGGTGGGGGGGTTGCCCCCCCCAATAAATAACATCCTGTGCGCCCGGGCCCTCCCCAGCGGGGGGCAGCCCCGGGGTGCCAGGGATTACCCGAGGGGGGGCAAGGTCTGTCCCTCACTGCCCCCCTCAAACCCCCCGGAACAAGGGTGGGGGCGGCGGCGGGGCTGCGGGGGGCTTTGGTGTGAAGCTGAGGTTGGGGAGGGGGGCCCCCCCGGGCCCCCCAGCTTAAGGCAGCAGCTGGGCCGCGGGGTGCCCCCGGGCCGGCTCCTCAGTCTCTGGGGCCCCCCCAAACCGGGGGGGCCCTGGAAGGCAGTTGTGAGTGTCCAACCCCGGCGGGGGGCTGCGGGGCCCCCGGCGCGGGCGGGCGGCTATGGGGAGGGCAGGGGCCCGGGGGGGCTGTCCTGGGCGGCGGGGGGCTCCGGGGGCAGGGGGGGCCGCGCCGCCTCCTCCTCCTGGAAGATCTCGGGGTTCTCCAGCATCTCCCGGATGAGGGGGGGCATCGGCCCCGGGATTTCCATCTTCAGCGTGATGGCTCGCTCCGCGCCTGTGGGACCC
>NW_028113833.1:0-16746 GCF_964289735.1 Phaethon aethereus | reverse complement strand
TGTGAGCCCCCCAGCCGGGGGTCTGAGAGGGGTGCGGGACGCGGGGCAGAGGCAGGCTGGGTCTGGAGGTGAGGAGCACCCCATGAGGGTGTCCACACGCGTGGCACTGCCAGTACTGGTGGCATATGCCCAGCTGCCACGCACCACGGCGGGACGGGGAGGAGAGGGCGGCCCGGAGGGCACCGCGGGCTGCCCAGCATGGCACGCAGGACCCCATCGGCACATGGAGACGCGGGCAGCCACGTCCCCGCCGCTGGGCACCATCGCTGCCAGAGCCACTGCGGTGGTCCCAGCCCTGTGTGTGTCCCCCTTGGCCCCCCATGCTGCTGGAGACGGGGATGGGTGGGAGGGGGATGGATTTCACCCCCCTTTCTTGCAGCCCCGCTGCAGGCCACGAGGAAGTTTCTCAGCGCACAGCGGCAAGGCCAGCACCTCCCAGCACCCCGGCTCAGGCACCGCAGCCCCCCGCCCCGGCACTGCCCCCATGGCTCCCGGCGCCAGCCCAACCTGGGCAGGGGGCAGCGGCTCCCTGGGACCCTCGGTCCAGCCGCCCTCCGGGGGCTCCGGGCTGGGCCGTGGCGGTGGCTGTGCCCCCCAGCAGTGGCTGCACTGGAATGGGGCTGGGGTGGCTTTGCTGGGGCTGGTGGGGGGGTCGCTGCAGTTTTCAAGCATCCCAGAGTATCTGCAAACACGGCGGCTTTTGGGGGGATCTCAGGGAGCCCCCAGGGCTTTGGCTGTGGGGGGCAGCCTCCGGGGCGGTAACAGTCTCTGGGAGAGAGCTGGCGGCAGGGCTGACACCGTGGCTGGGGACGGTGCGCACGACTAGACGATCTTGCCCACAAAGCGGGTCGGTGCTGGAAGTGCCAGGGATGTCCCGCTCCGTCAGAGCCCCACACAGAGGGGAGGACCCCCAGACCCCCAAACCTGCAGTCCCTGGCCAGGCAGAGGGTGTGGGGCACCCCAAGGAGGCGGCACCCAGGCTGGCCCAGGTCCCCTCGCCCCTCCACACCGTGGGGCACCGGGGCTGAGCCGTGGCATCGCCTGTCACCCCCTGACAAAACCGCAGCACACTCCAAGCCCCCCAAACCCCACGGTGCACACAGCGGGGGCAGTGGGAGCTGGGGTGCTGGGGGCAGCGGGTGAAGGTGTCCCCCAGCCACTGCCGGGACCCCGGGTGGAGAGAGAGGCAGGGGCCAGGGTGCACGGAGCCCCCCAGGAAGGGCAGGGGATGGGGACAGGGCACACAGAGCGCCGGGGGAGCGCAGGGGATGGGGCACGGGCCAGCGTCCGGCTGCGGTGCGGTGAGCCCGGTGGCACAGGCTGCCTGAGCAGCTGCAGCGGTCGCTCGCCCCAGCTGATGCCACCAGCATTGCCCGGCAGACGGGGATGGCACCCAGCAGAGCCGGAGCTCAGGGTGCAGGTCCCAGCCCTGCTGACACACGGCACGGCATGGCATGGCACAAGCTCCTCGCAGCTCCGGCAGCCTCTTCTGCCCCACTGCCAGCACCCACTGGTCCTCCCCAAGGCACAGCAACAGGCCTGGCATGCGTGGGGTGCCAGGGGGCTCAGGATGCCCCAGGTACCCCGGGGTGCTGAGGCCCGCAGGGCCCCCAGGATACTCAAGGTACGCAGGGTCACCCGGAGGCCCGAGGAGCCCAAGGCATGGGGGGCACCTGTGGTGCATGAAGTACCCGGCGGGGTGCCCAAGGCTGACCAGGGAACACGGGGTGCTGAGGGTGTGGGGTGCCAGGGGTGCCCAGCGTGCCGGGGATGCCCACGGCACCTGGGATGCTCACAGCAGCCGGGATGCCCGTGGAGCCTGTGGTACCTGGGATGCTTGTGGTGCCTGGGATGCCCATGGTACCTGTGATGCCTGTGGTGCCCGGGCTGTCTGTGGAGCCTGGGTTGCCCACAGCACCCAGGATACCCGTGGAGCCCAGGATGTACACGGAGCCCGGGATGCCCACAGAGCCTGGGATGCCCACAACACCCGGGATGTCCACAGAGCCCGGGATGCCCATGGAGCCTGGGATGCCCACAACACCCGGGATGCCCGTGGAGCCTGGGATGCCCACGGAGCCTGGGATGCCCACAACATCCAGGATGCCCATGGAGCCCGGGGTGCCCACGGAGCCTGGGATGCCCACAATACCCGGGATGCCCGTGGAGCCTGGGATGCCCACAACACCCGGGATGCCCGTGGAGCCTGGGATGCCCACAGCACCTGGGATGCCTGCCGAGCCCGGGATGCCCGCAGAGCCCGGATGCCCGCGGAGCCCCTTACCTCTGCGCTGCCGTGCTGGCGTCCAGGATGCCGGTGCCCTGCAGCCAGCGGACGGAGGGCAGCCCGGCCGTCAGCGGCTCTTCCTTCATGGGCAGCCCCCCCCGGGGCAGCGCCTCCTGCACGGAGAACATGGCAGGGGCTCGGCGGCCGCCCCGCGCCCGTCCTGCCCCGGGCCCGCAGCTCAGGGCCGGGCAGGTGCCGGGGGCCGGGGAAGCGGCATCTGCGGCGGGGAGCGGGCGGGAGCGGGGGGCGGCTCGGGGGCTGGGGGGAGGCGGGGGGCGGAGGCAGGGCCGGAGAAGTTGGAGACGGAGGCGCCCAGCAGCCAAGTGCGGGGACCGGGAGGGGAAGGGGAGGGGGGCAGCGGGAGGGGGGGGGCGGTGGGATGGGGGAAGGCAGGGGAGGAGTGGAGAGAGGGAGGGAAGAGTGGAAGGAGGTATGGAGAGGAGGCAGAGAAGGAGTGGAGGGAGGGATGGAGGAAGGCTTAGAGGACTGGAGGGAGGGCCGGAGGAAGGTTTAGAGGACTGGAGGGAGGGATGGAGAGAGGCAGAGGAGGAGTGGAGGGAGGGATGGAGGAAGGCTTAGAGTACTGGAGGGAGGGATGGAAGGAGGCTGCGAGGACTGGAGGGAGGGATGGAAGGAGGCGGAGGAGAGTGGAGGAGGATGGAGGAAGGCTGAGAGGAGGAGTGGAGGGATGGAGGGAGGAGGAGGCCGGAGAGGGGGCGCGGGAGGGGCAGGCGCGGCCCGGGATGGGGCGGGGCGCCGGGCGGCGGGGGCTCGTTACCGGGCGGGCGGCGGCGGGCGCGGCGCGGGGCGGTGGCGGCGGCGGCGGCGGCGGCGGCAGCGGCAGCAGCAGCAGGAACGGGCGGGCGGGGGGCCCGGGGGGCGTCGGGGGCCCGGGGGGGCCGGGGGGGCCGCCTCCCCGCCGCCGCCCCGCGCCCCGGCCCCGCCGCCCCGCCGCCGCCACCAGCACCATCAGCACCAGCACCCGCCGCCGCCGCCCCCGCCGCCCCGCCGGCCCGGGCCATGCCGCCGCCGCCTCCCCGGGGAGGCAGGGCCGGAGCCGCCGGGGGAGGCGGGGGCCGCGGCCGGGCAGGCTGACATCATTCCGGGGAGGAGCGGTCCCTCCCCGCGCCGGCGGAGGGGCTCCGCGGCCGGCGCCGCGCCGGGGACCGGGCACCCCCGGGGGCGAGCGGGACGGGGTGGACCGGAGGGTCCCTCCGCCCCGAGGGAGCCCGGCAGGGCCCGAGGCACCGCGGGGAGACCCCACTGCATCCCCCCGCACCCAGAGAGGCCTCAGGCTCCCTGCAGAGACCCCCACAGGCCCCTCACAACACCCCCGAGACCCGGGCAGCCCCTGTGCCCTCCCGCGTGCCCAGCGTGACCCCTATGGGGCCCTGCCTCCCCCAAGGTGGCACAGGGACCCTGTTTGGGTCCCCTGCACCCCCAGGGTCCCCACACTGACCCCCAATCAGGCCCTGAGACCCCTCAGAGTGACCCCAAAGAGTAACCAAGCACCCTGAAGACACCAGCGTGACTAACCATGCCCCACACAAGGATCCCTGCACTCCGGAGACACCCCAGGGTGACCCCCGTGTCTCTCAGCATGCCCCAGAGCTGACCCCCAAAATCACCACCAGTGCCCCACATAAACCCAACTGTCCCTCTCTGGCCCGGTGGGGTCTCAGCCCCCCACGTCACCGTGTCCACAGCAGACCCATGGCAAAGGGGTCCTGTCCCCACCCCCTCCCCGCTGTGCAGCCCCATCCTCCCTCCATCCCTCCACTCCTCCTCTGCCTCCCTCCATCCCTCCCTCCAGTCCTCTAAACCTTCCTCCAGGCAGGGTACAGGCAGGGTACAGGCAGGGTATGGGCAGGGAAGGGGGTCACAGCTGTCTCCAGTCCCTGCATCACCACAGGGCTGGGAGCTGGGAGGTGTCAGGCAGCACCCAAGGGGGAAGGGACCCAGGGGCAGCGTGGAGACACCCATCCCAGCCCCTCCTGGGGCATCCCCAGCGCCCAGTGGGGCAGGCAGGGAGCCCTGAGGGGTGCACGTCACCCAGGGGACCCTCACCCCCAGGGAAAGGCCCCAAAGGAGGCTGAGGGGTCTTTGCTCGCTCTGCCACCGGGGAGCCAGCGCTGCCAGCCGGGGGAGGTGGGGGGTCCCGGGGGAGCGGAAGCCTCCAGCAGCCGAAGGGGCTGGAAATCCCAAACGACGACCGGCTCCAGCTCTCCCTTGCTGCAGGGTGGGATGCCGGCCCCGCAGCGGGAGCCAGGGTTTGGTGTCCATGCCCGGGCAGGCAGGCTGCGGGCAGAGCCAGCGAGGGCGGCACGCAGGGACCCCCGGGCAGCCCCTCGCCGCGGGCAGCGTCTCTCACACACTGCCCTCTCGCTCGCATGCCGTGCGGGGGCTCCGCAGCCTGTCCCCCCGGGCAGCTCCACGCTGTGCCCTTTCCCCTCCGGCCACGCAGCCCCGGGGCTGCCGCGGCACCTGCGTGGGGCTCTGCAGACAGAGCCCTGCCCCGTGGGGCTCAGCCGCAGAGCCAAGCCCACCCCGCGCTCCCGCCATCGCCCGGAGCCTCCGGAGGGCTGGCAGGGCCACGACGGCTCCTGCAGAAACTGGGTGTCCCTTCACCCGTGCCCCCGGCGTCCATCCATGTGTGCCCCCGTCCACCCCAGCCTCCATCCATCCATGCTCCATCCTGTTCAGATACCCCAGGATGGGCATCACCGAAGGGACCCCAGCTCCCGCTGCAGGGGGAGCGGGGGGCAGTGGGGGACCCGCTCCCTGTCCCCCCCCATCTCCCATTTCCAGGCAGCGTGGGGCTGGGCCGTGGTGGGGGCGCGGGCCCCTCCGCCGGGACCAGCCCCGTGGGGAGCCGCGTTCCCCGGCACGGCTCCGGTAATGAGCCCTAATGGAGGCGGCGTGGCCCAGCGCCGGGGGGCCGGCAGTGCCGCGGGGGCTGACCCCGCTCACGGCTGGGGGTGAGAGGAGATACTCAGGGCCCCTCGCTCCAGCCACCCCACAGCAAACCCCCGTGGGGCTGAGCAATGGGGTGGGGGCTGCTGCACCCACTGCCCAGGGGCACCCTCAGGGACCCCCACAGCCCCCCCCCCCCAACTTGCTGAGGGCAAAGGGGCACTGGGGAGGGGCCTGGGACCCCGGGGCAGCTGGGCTCCAGGGGGGCTGGAGGGCGCAGGTGGGGGTGCAGGGGGGTCTCGCCCTCGCTCGCCTCCCCCCAGATGGGTTTTATGGACGGGCTTCGCCTCCTGGCAGCTAATGGGCTGCGGGGCCCCTGGGAGCCGCTGGCGTCCGGGTAAGTGCGGGGTGGGGCTGAGCCAGAAGGGGGGAGCCCATTTACCACCTCCCCAGGGACCCCCTGCCCTGGGACCCCCCTCTCCCTGCGGGCAGCACCGGTGCTGCTGGCAGGGCTGGGTCCCCCCCGCAGAGGGGAGCCGGGGACCCCCGCACAGATCCTGCCCCCCAACCTTCCCTCCTGGAGGGCCGGGGCTGAGTGGGGGTTGGATGGGGACCCCGGGCAGGGCTGGAGAGGGGCCCCCCCCCGCTCTGTCCTGGCACGCGGACGCAGAAATTGGGTTTGGCAGCACAGCTGGGCCAGGCGACCCCCGCCAAGCCCACGCCATCCCGTGCCGGAGCCACGCCAGCTCCTGCCAGGCCCACGCCGTCGCGCACCAGACCCGCCCCACCCCACGTCCACGCCAAGCCCGGCCCCTCCGCCCACAGGCCCACCCCAAAACCCCCAGCTCCCCACCACCCGGAGCGTGCCACCCGCGCCGTCTAGTGGGGCGAGGCCGGGAGGCAGCTGGGCACCCACCGGGCGCCCGTCAGGTGCCCGCCCTTCCCACACCCCGCAGCACCCCAGGGACACGCTGGGCACAGGCCGCCGCGCCGGCACGTGGCATCGCCCGGGCACGGGGCGCGGTCCCGGCACGGGGCGCGGTCCCGGCACGGGGCGGGCGAGACGCGCAGCCCCGGCCCCCGGGCACAGCCGCTTCAGCTCCGGCTTTATTGCAAAACGAGTCCGTGGGGATGCGGGCGCTGGGGGACGCTGGTGCCACGCGGGATCCCAGCCCCGCTGGCCGCCAGCCGGCGGCACGGCCCCCGCCGAGGCACCCCGGCACCGGGGTGGCAGGCCGGGGTGCTAGGAGGGGTGCTGGCCGCTGTGGGAGTCCCCACCGTCCCCCGCCCCGAGCTCGGGGCTGGCAAAAGGGTCCGCGCTGGCGGGCGAGGGGGACGGGTGCTGCGTGTCCTGGACGCTGGGGCGAGGGTCCCCGCGGGGCCGCGGGACGGCACCCGCTTCTTGTTCCTGCGGGGCAGAGGCGTCGGGATGAGCGGGGTGGCGGGGGCCACCGGGGTCCCCAGCCGCATCGTCCCGGGAAGCCCCGCCGTCCCCCTGGCCCGAGACCGCGCTGTCCCCGCCGGGCGGCCCGTCCTCCTGGGGGCTTGTGGCGGCTCCTCCGTCCTCCGGCACCTTATCCCCGGGGGCTGGCGCTGGCCGAGCCGCCCCCCCGACGCCGGGGTCCTCCTCGGTGGCCACCGGCGTGACTTGCTGGTGGCACAGGGGGCACGTGTCCTGCACGTAGAGCCACTTGCGGAGGCAGGCGGCGTGGAAGAAGTGACTGCAGGGGGTGACGACGGCCACCTGCATGTCCTGCGGGCAGGGAGAGGACATCACCCGGTGGGCAGGGACCCCGGGGCTGCCCAGAGCGGGGGGCCCGGCGCTGCAGGGGTGCTGGCGAGGGGAAGGGGCTGACCTGGAAGCAGATGGCACAGACATCGTTGTGGTCCCGCAGCTGCCCGCCCGTGGCCCGGGGCAGGGAGTTGATCTTCTTGGCAGCCTCGCGGCGCAGCAGAAAGCTCCTCCAGCCCGACTGAGCGCGCAGCCAGACGTTGAAGTAGGAGTGGATGATGATGACGGAGGCGCCCATCCAGCTCCACTCCCCGAAGAGGGACTCCCAGGTGCCGTAGCCCACCACGCAGACGGCCACCAGGAACTCCAGCACCCGGCTCACCGCGTTCACGCAGTAGATGATCTCGTCCATCCGCTCCAACGGCGTGTCCTGGAGCAGCTCCACCATGAAGAGGGCGTAGATGAAGAGGGTGCCCATCACCTGGCGGGCGGCAGGACGGCGCCTTGTTGACGGTGGCCGGATGGCAGACCGCACCCCCCCCACCCAGTGTCCCCAGTCGGGGCTGGGAGGGCGTGACTGGGGCAGGGCTGTAGGCATGGGACGGACAGGGCTGCCCACGCCGGTGGGCACAGCGAGGCCCCGGGCCGGGGGAGCAGGAGCTGCTGTACCTGCAGAGAGGTGAGCATGCAGCTGGAGACCAGGATCAGCAGCCAGAAATCCAGGTGGAAGAAGTGGGCGATCTTGTAGGCCATGAAGCAAGGGAAAACCAGCAAGAAGAGGCACATGCTGACGCCACGGAAATGCTTCCAGGGGCTCCTAGGGGAGGCGCAGCTCAGCGGGGCCGTGCCCACCCCGGGAGCAGCACCCACCCCCCGGGACCCCATGCTCCAACCCCCTCCTCCGGCGCCAATTCCGCCCAAAAATGGGCAGCAAGGACCTGAGGCGGGGGGAGCACATGGAGGGCACGGGACCCGGCCTGGCTCTTCCCCGACGCAGGGCGGGCAGGACCCCCGCCGCTCCTCCCCACCGCCCCCCAGCATGGGGGGCCGGGTCCTGCTGCTCCTCCTTCCCCCCGGTACCTGTTGCGGGAGGCCCCCAGCGCCAGCACGATGGGATCAGCTATCTCGATCATGGACTGCAGCGTGGAGGTCACCACGATGAAGAGGATGATGCTGAGGAGGAAGGTCCGCTGGAGGATCTGCAGGTCGAGCAGCCCCGTCTGCAGCGCCAGCAGCAGCAGCGTCACGCCCTCCGTCACCCCCCTGCCAGGAGCGGGGCGTGAGGCCGGCAGCCGCGGGCACGTGCCACGCGGCACCGCGTGCGCCGTGCCCCGGTGCCCCGGTCATCGCTGGGGTCCCCGGATCCCTCGCGACACCCCCGTCCTCCCCCCGCTGTGCTGAGCTCCTGCAGGCGAACCGGGCTGGGAGGAGGGACGGCTGCCCGTGCCCCCCGCCTGCCCGCGCGCCCGCCTGCCCGCGCCCCCCGCCGCGGGCTCACCTGTGCATGACGTTGCCGTTCTGGAAGGCGCCGAAGCCCAGCAGGTAAAACTTGCAGAGGTTGAGGACGCCCAGGGCGAGGTAGGAGACGGTGAAGGTGAGGCCGATGAGGGAGTAGGGCGTGCTGCAGCACTCGGCCGCGCTGCGACGGAGCCCGGGGTGAGCGCGGATGCTGGCAGGGGCCAGGCAGCACAAAGCAGAGCCCCAGCCCCTCCTCATCCTCCTCCTGCAGCCGTGCAGGAGGAAGGCCGAGCTCCCCCAGCTCCTGCCTGCCCCGATCCCTACCTGCTGAGGAGGAGGAAGAGGAGGCCCTGCTGGGCCAGGGGGCTGCTGGAGGAGGTGAGGAAGGAGGAGAGCCGGAGGGAGAAGAGCATCAGCCAGAAGACGAGGAAGAGGAGCGGGATGGCCAGCTGGCTCCAGAGGGACACCCCCAGCGCGACCAGCCGGTACAGCTCCAGCACCTGCGGGGAGGGGACGCTCGGTGGGGCTGCCCCCCATCCTGCCCCACATATGAGGGCAAGGGGGCTGCGGGAGGCCCAGCCCCGTGAGGGGACAGCCCCACAGCCGGCCCCGCATCAAGCGGGCTCAGCATGGGAACCTCCGCCCCGCAGCCCCCCGCCCCGCAGCCCCCCGCCCCGCTCACCTGCACAACCTCCCGGCAGGCGGCGGCAGCCAGCTGGAAGGGGACGAGGACGTGGGAGCCAAGGACGTAGAGCACCTCCAGGGTGGTGAGGATGGCGGCGAAGGTGTTGAGGATGGGCAGGGCGTGGAGGGGGAGGCCGCAGAGGCGAGCCAGCACCGGCAGCAGCGGCGCGCCGAACAGCCACGGCCGCCTGCTCCTCATCAGCAGGGAGCAGAGGGTGCACAGGCAGAGCTGGCCTGCGGAGGGGACGGGATGCCTGGGCACGCGGGAGGGTGCGGGACCCCCGTGCACCCTCCCTGGCTCCGCCGGCACAGCCACCTCGCGCCGGCACCTGGGCACCGGCCGCAGGAGAGGGGCTCGGGGCAGGCACGGGCCAGCGGGGACACCTCGCAGCCAGCCCCGCCACGGTGCTCAGCCCTGCCCCACGGCAAGCCCGCTCCTGCCCTCGCCCTGCCACAAGCAGCACCCCGAGACCGCCCAGCCCCTTCCCTGCGAGCCCTGGGGCGGCACGGCAGAGGAAACTCCCCCCGGGGCTCGCGTCCATCCTCCCTGATCGATGCCGAGCAGCGCGGACCATCCGGCTCAGCCGTGCCGTCGTCGCCCATCACGCCGTCCCACAGGCGACGGCTCCCACAGCCGGGTCAGTGCAGGAGACCCTCACCCCGCTCAGGGCCAACCCCTGCCCCATCCCGTGGCAGGGCACATCTCGGGGCGCTGGACCCGCCCCGCTCACCTGCGAGCGCGGTGGCGAAGCGGCCGAGTGCCGCAGGGTCGCTGTACACGGCGCCCTGGAAGCCATGCTCCTGCTCATGGCGCACGTAGTCCCTGCAGGGAGAAAGGCTCAGCCCCTGGACCCCCCCGGGCCCCCAGCCCCCCCAGTCCCCCGGCTGACCTGGCCGCCCTGTGCCCCGCGCCGAGCAGCAGCGCGGTGAGGAGGTGGAGGTAGAGCTTCACCAGGGACCGCACCGGCAGCGTCAGCACCACCACGCACAGCACGTGGCCTGTGGCGAGGGGACACGGGAGGGTGAGACGGCACCGCCGAGCCCCCCGCCCGACTGAGACCCCCCTCCAGCCCCCACGGGTGACACAGCCGTCACCGCGCACGGCGCCGGGGTGGTGTGGGTAAGATGGGGCGGTGCGAGAGGCACCCCCAGCTGCCCCCCCTGCCAGGGGACACAGGGTGCCGAGGGCACAATGCTGGGGATGCGGTGCCCACCGGCCCTGGAGACAGCCCCACACGGAGCGGGCGTCATGCTGACATGGGCCCATGGGGTGTCCCCACTGGGTGTCCCCAGACACAGCCATCCCTTGGAGCATCCCCTCACATGCCCTCATGTCCCCAGCCTGGCCTTCCCTGGGGTGTCCCCTTGTGTCCCCAGCCTGCCCAGCCCCTGCATGTCCCCTTGTGTCCCCTGCCTGCCCAGCCCCTGCATGTCCCCTTGTGTCCCCAACCTGCCCAGCCCCTGCATGTCCCCTTGTGTCCCCTGCCTGCCCAGCCCCTGCATGTCCCCTTGTGTCCCCTGCCTGGCCATCCCCGGGGTTTCCCCTTCGTGTCCCCAGCCTGGCCGCCCGCCCGGTCCCGCCGCAGCCCTCACCCAGGCAGTAGGCGCCCCGGAGGGCGGGGGGCCGGAGGAGCGGGGGGTCCCCGCGGTGGGGCCGCAGCAGGTCGCCGAGGGCCGCCGCGTCCCAGCGGTACAGCAGGTCCAGCAGCGCCAGCCCCGGCACCCGCAGTGCCACGTTGGCCACCGCCTCCAGCCGCGCCATGGCCCGCGGGGCAGGGGGTCCCCGCGTCCCGCAGCCCCGCCCGGGGGTACTGGGGGGACCCCCCGGAGCTGCCCCCGCCGCCTCCGCCGGCCCGGCAGGGGGCGCCCGCCCCGCGCCCGGCAGGGGCCTGTCTGCCCCGCCGCCTCTCGCTGGGGCCTGGCCGCCTCCCGCCGGGGCGGGTCCCGTGCCCCCTCCCGCCGCCGCCGCCGCCGCCGCCGCCGTTCCGGTCCCTCCGCCACTTTCACTTTCTCCCGCCCCGCCCCTACGCCCGGCGCATAGCGAAGAGACCTTACGCCAGGGCGCTGTGCTGACGCCGCGACCTCCATCTTAGAAGAGGGCGCAGCGCTCTTCCTTCCCCTATGTGTTCCGCCATGTTGGATAAGGGCAATGTGCGGGCAGCGGGGAGTACACGGCCGTCTTGGCGAGGGGCGCGGCCCTCTGCGGAGACGTCACCCCCGCCGCCCCGCCCAGCCGCGTGTCAACCATCTTGGGTGCGGGCAGACGGTGAGGGCAGGCTCTGGCCGCCATTTTCATAGGGGAATGTGGGGTGGGGGCTGCAGGGCGCTGCGGAAGGCTGGGATCTCCGCGGGAGGGTGGGGTCCCCTGCCCCCAGGGAGGGTCAGCTGAGGGCCTCAAGGATTGTCCGGGGTCGCCTGAGATCCCTTGGGATCAGGTGTGGTCCTCTGAGGTCACCTGGGGCGCTCTGGAGTGAGGTGGGATCCTTTGAGGTGGGCTGAGGTAACCTGGGCTCAGGCGGGGACCGTTGGGATTGGGGCAGGTCGCTTTGGGGGTCTGGTGTCCGCTGGGATCAGCTGGTGTCCTGGGGGTCAGGTGGGCTGGGCCTTTTCTAGCTTGAATTTTGCTGTTGGAGTCAGCAGCTGGGCACCCCCACTTTGGGTTCACCTCTTCCCCCTCCTTCCTTTTCTCCCTGGGGAAAAGGACGGGGCTGGGACAGACCTTCCCAGCAGCAGGACCCCGCTTCCCGCTGGGATCCCACCCGAAACCTGGCCCGTTTCTCCTGCGTTTGGCTTTACCCCAGCCTGGGGCGAAGGGAGCCGCGGGGCTGGCGTGCACCGTGTGTCCCCAGCGGGGCCGAGGGAGAAGTCAGACCGCGGAGTTAATAAATCAGCTCGGGTAATATTTGCAAGGCCGTTTCCTAAATTACTCCTTCCCCTGCGTGTGCATCTGCACAGCTCCGCGGGGACAGTCGTCGGGGCCCGCTTGTCTCTGGGAATTGCCTGTCACCCGTGGGGTGACAGCCTGAGCAGCGCTAATTGCTCGTTTAATGGAGCTGGCGGCTCTGGAGGAGGGGACTTCTCCCTTGGTTTGACTTGGGGCTGAGTTTGCCGAGGCGGTGGATGCCACAGACGGTGCTCGTGAAACAGCCCGGTGCTCCCGGGAGCTGGTCGGAAAGCAGCCTCCGGTGGGGTGCTGTGCTCCGCCGGCATCGCGGGGGCCGAGGCTCCCAGTCCTGCTGAAAAAGAGGGCACAAACTCCTCAAAACTGGGCACTGGGCTGGGGACAGCCCCAAATCCGCTGCTGGTGGCATGGCCGGCGGTGCTCGCTCTCCTCTGAGATGCCAAGAGGCTGGTGCCAAATTCCTGAGCATCGTTACTGCCTGTGCTTCTGGGAGCACCTAAACGTGCTGACCAGGAGGAGCATCTTCGCACGCCTGTGACAGCACCCACGGCCACGACAGCCTAAACGGTCTGCAAAGCCTCGCTCTGCGTTAGGTCCTCGCTGAGGACGGCTCCTGGCTGAGCCCCGGGCTGGGCCGGCACCGACTCCCATTGCCAGTCAGGGCAGGGAAGGGGGGGCCCCGGGGATGTGATGAGCCGGGCTGGGGGCACCCCACTGCCGTGCTGTGATACACCTCACCGCACGGGGACGCGCACGGCGACGGCAGCATCACCACCGCCAGACCCCGTGCAGCACCGACCCCGGGACAGCACGTGGTCCCGGGCTGTCCCCACAGGCACCCGTGACCCCGTAGGGGTGGGGAGAAAGATCCCAGAAAGGGTGGGCAGAGAGATTTAGTGGGAAACCTCCCAGGGACCAGAGCGGTGGGTGACAGAGGGGGCCAGCAAGAGCTGCCCTCAGTCCCTGTCACTGTTCTACCCTCCCTCGGGGATGCGCACACGCTCAGTCCGGGCCTCAGTTTCCCCATGGGGCCGCAGGGATAGCACGGCTCCCGCATCCCACGGGCACGAAGGACCCGCGCTTGGTGCGGGAAGGAGCCGGGTCTGGCAGCACCTGCAGAGGGACCGTCCTGCTCACAGCGACCACGCTCCATCCGAGGCACGTGGCTTCTCCAGGGATCGTTCCTGGCCGGTTAGCAAGTGCCCCTGGGTGCCGCTGCGTGTCACCTGGGTCCCCCATGCCGTGTCCACGTCTGACCCCGTCCCGGCCGCTGGGACACACCGGGCTCAGCCAGCACGGCCCAAGTCCCATCGCCTGGGACTCGGCACTGTTCCGCAACCCCAGGATTGCTGGCTGCCCCTGCCATCCCGGGGAGCTGCCTGGTGCCTGCCGGGAGCGTGGGCGCTGCCGGGGCTTTCACTGGGGAACGGGTGGCTGCGGCTCGGCTTAGCAGAGATGTGAGTGAATGGCAGTGTGCGCCCACACGGACCCGTGGGGCTGGAGACAGTCCATGGGCACACGGATGGTCTGGTAGGCACAGGGAGGGACCGATGGGCACGGGGATGGACCGATGGGTGTGTGGATGGCCTGGCCTGATTGGCACAGGAATGGACTGCCGGGCACTCCCGGCGCTGCGGCTTCAGGCGGCCCCGTCCTGCAGGCCAGGTTTCGTGCGGCCCCGCTCCCCACTGCCGTCCCGCAGCACCCCACACAACAGGCCCCACTGTGCACCCCAGCTTCTCCATCCTGGTCCCCACACTGGGTGCCTGGTCTCTGCCTCCTGTCCGCTCCCCGGTGCACCCCGGGCCGGGGGGAACCGCTGCCGCCCTGCAGCTCCGGCTCCAGGGGGCTTTACCGGCTGCCCCTTCCTGTGCCCCCACTGGAGAGTGGCCGGGACCCACTGCTCCAGGAGCCCTGCACCGTGCCATGCCCCGTGTCCCCCGGGAAACCCACATCCTGGGACCCCCATAATCCAGAAAATGTGCACCCTGGGACCCCCAAACATGGGACCCCACGTCCTGGGATCCCCCTCACCTGGAACCCCGTAGCCCAGGACCCCGGCACCGTGTGATCCCCTGGTGTCCCCAGGGACCCCCCCATCCTGGGTCCAGCTGCGGCGGGCTGGCGGGCTGGAAGGGGGGACGCGTCCTGCTCTCGGGGCCTTCCCTCGGTGCCCGCGGTCAGCACGCAGACGGGACCCCTGTGCCGAGCCGGGGCGAGCGGGTGCTCACGGCGGGCGCAGCCGGCCGGGAGGCTGCCAAGGAGAAGGTGAAGGGGAAGGAGCAGCACCCGGCAGCTCCGGCCCGGCCCAGGGCAACGGGCAGGAGCGTCTCTGCTCAGAGCAGCGTGAAGTCGCCTTCCCAGCCCCAAACCTGCCCCACATTAACAGCAACCGGCTGCCTCGGCCCCGACTCCCCACCCTCCCCAGCCGCCAGGTCTGCACCCAGCCAGGTCAGAGCACCCACCCGCTCCGGCGCCCACCCCGCACCACCGTGTCCCTCCCGCCTGCCCCACAGGCGCCGGGACCGGAGGGAAGGGGTCAGGGACGCCTGTCTGTGCCGTTCTCTGTGCCCAAACACCACCCTTGCCTTGCCGCGTCCTCACAGCCCGTCTCCTCCAGGCCAGCCTGCCCAGTGCTGCGGTCCTCAACGCTCTGGGGTGATCAGGGCACCCCAGGGGGCATGGCGGGCCCGGGGCTGCGGGCGCTGCTCCGTCTGCTCCCCAAAAAGCTCCCGCTCACCTCCGCCCGGACCCGGCAATCGCAGACTGGCCTCCGGTTAATTCAGCCCGAGCGTCACCAGCATGGCCGCCCACGCCTGCCTTCGCTCACCCGGCTCCGAGCGGCGCTGGTCCCTCGCAGGGTGCCCCCGGGGCACCCCAGGCCATGGCACCCGGCAGCAGGGCCGGCAGGGTCCCGGGGCGGGGGAGGTGCTGCGGTTTGGCTTTGGCCTCGGGTAGCAGCGTGAGACACCCGGCCGAGGCCAGGGTGGGCTGGATGAGGTTGGATGGGATCAGCTCAGAACTGGAAACATCCCCAGCAGGAGGGAGGGATGGAGGGATGGAGGGACGGAGGGATGGAGGGACAGAGGGATGGAGGGACGGAGGGATGGAGGGACGGAGGGATGGATGGACGGGTGGAGGAAGGGAGGGATGGACGAGCGCAGGGGTGCTGTGGGGTGCGGGTGATGTTCTGGGCAGAGCCGCAGGACAAGGTTTGCTCCCCCAGCTCCTCACCCGAAAGCGGGCTGACTCGATTCGGACTGGCTGGGCCGCAGGCAGGCGCGGGCAGAGGGGCTGCAGGGGGGCTTGGGCACACCCTGCGCGCAGGGAGAGGCGCGGGGTGATGGGGGTCCCTGCGAGGAGCAGGGAGCTGGACTCGAGGATCCTGATGGGTCCCTTCCAACTCGAGATATTCTATGACTTTATGATTCACCACTTGTGCAACCCGCAGACGAGCTGGCTTCCTTCCTCCTCCCCGGCTGTTTGATCTTCCTCCGGCCACTTCTCCAGCATCATCCAGCCTCTGGGTGACGGGTGTTGGGGAACATCAGCCCTGACTCACCCCGTTTCACAACACCTCAAACCCCGGCCGCATCCTCTCACCCCCCTGAGGCCTCGGCAGCTCCGAATGGGCAAATGCCTCCATCCGATGCCGCTCACGGATTTGGTGGTGCTGTATCCCTGAAAAATTTTATAAACATTCAGGTAGGAAACGAAAGACTCAAGGCATTACAGTCCATATCCACGGTGTGTAGGAATGATGGAGGTGTGCTGACAGAAAAGCAAAGTGCAGCCCAATAAATTAAATACTAATAGTATGCCAATGTGTAGAATCACAGAATGTCTCGAGTTGGACGGGGCCCTTAAGGATCACCGAGCCCCCCTCCCTGCTCCTCGCAGGGCCACCTAAAACCAAACCGTGTGACTAAGAGCATCGTCCAGACGCTCCTGGAGCTCTGACAAGCTTGGTGCCGTGACCACGTGCCTGGGGAGCCTGTTCCAGGGACCGACCACCCTCTCGGTGAAGGACATTTCCATAGAATCACAGACTGGTTTGGGTGGGAAGGGACCTCTAAAGGGCATCCAGTGCAACCCCTGCCATGGGCAGGGACATCTGCACCCAGGGCAGGGTGCTCAGAGCCCCGTCCAGCCTGGCCTGGGATGTTCCCAGGGATGGGGCATCCACCACCTCTCAGGGCAACCTGGGCCAGGGGTTCACCACCCTCACTGGGAAAAATTCCCTCCTTATATCTAGTCGAAATCTCCTCTTTTAGTTTAAAACCATCACCCTTTGTCCTGTTGCTACAGGTGCTGTTAAAAAGTCCATCCCCAACAGAAATTTAAATGGAGCAGCTAAAAGGGTGAGGGCTTGCAGGCGAGGGGGAGAACTTGGAGCAGTGCCGTGTGCGGGCGGCTGCAGGGACCCTCGGCGGTGGCCCCTCGCCGCCCCGGCGCACCCGGGGCTGCCACCGATTCGGTGCCGGCAGCCGGCTCCGAGCCAGCTGGGAGCTCAGCTGGAGCTCAGGGGGTGCCAGGGGTGGGGATGGCGCCGTCGCCGCAGCCGGTGGCGGCTGAGCCGGGGGGTCCGTGCCCGGGGGAGGGGAGTGGGGAAGGGGAAGAGCAGGGGAGGAGGAGGGTGAAGGTCTGCCCACCGCAGGGCCACAGGCACAGCCCTGGGGCCGGACCCGTGCCCGAGGGGCACATGGAGGGCTGGGGGGAAATGCATTCCCAGGCTTTTGGCAAGTCCTCCATTTGCTGGAAAAATGCCAT